>NC_047661.1:101014768-101237268 GCF_011762505.2 Arvicanthis niloticus | reverse complement strand
TCACAGCTGTAAGCATGGGCTCCTTTCCAAGGAGAGGACCCCAAATACAACCATCAAGCAGTTGGTTACCTCTGTATTAATCATGCTATTATTGCACCAGTGGGCTCAGCTTGCTCAGTAGATTAGTGTTATATCTATCATACAGGGTTCGCAGCTGGGCAAGACTGGTATCCCTCAATTGATGAATGGAGACATAAAAATGTAGTGTATATACCCAATGGAATTGTATTCAATTATAAAGAAAATTTTAATGGACAGAAAAAAATGAGCGGAACTGGAAAATAATTATACTGGGTGAGGTCACCCAGGCTCAGAAAGGGAAAACCACAGGTTCTCTTTCATCTGGGCATCCTAACTATGTGCATTAGACTTAGATGCCTATAAGGCCAGGACAATAGGAAGAGGCTCTAGAGAAGAGAATAAATAGAAGCATCAAGTGAGAGAGAGTAGCAGCATCCTGGTGACAGGGAAGCAGGCAAGGGAGAGGCTAGAGGTGGAAAGATTAAAGTAGAAACGGGGTGATCCAGAGTAACATGGTAGGGAGGGAGAAGTAACCAAAACAAAAAGAGTAGGGAAAGCATGGGAACCTGTTTCTTTAAGCTTTGGAGAGCGCTTTTGATTGTCTCCATTAGAGTTAATTTCTTTGTGAATTCCTTTTCACCTTACACTCCTCCAGTCTATGGGAAGCTTTCATACTTTAGAATGAGAATTCTAAATTCTCCATCCCATTCCCCCTTTCCTCCAGCACAAATGCTAGCATTCTTGCCAGCATGCATACCATTGACAAACTGGTTTTATAAAAGAAAGATAAAATTAGTGCATGTCCCTCTCTGCCCACAGTCATGTGGACATGAGGCAAACTAAAAGCTTTTATGAATCTGTCTATAAATTCTCCCTGCTGTACTGAGCAGGATGTGAAGCAGGACAAGTTCTGCTTCCAGATTTGTGCATGCTGCTCCTGAATTCGGTCTTTTCATTCTTCTGACTTCCTAGACTGTATACCATGTGTTTTCTGAGATGTGGCTTAAAAGGGGGTCAAGACGGGAGGGACAGCAGGAGGACAAATGTCATATGACACTTCCTATGGAAACATCTATTCATCCCACGTAGGACATTGATGACAAGACCAAAGGAACAGAAACAGTTCTAACTAAATGTGGCTTAGCGAACCAGGAGTAGAAAGTCCCTGAGTGACTCAGAAGCAGCTGCATCACTGAAAAGCCCACCCCAGCAAGGTGACAGCTCAGAAACAATGCATCCCTGGAGCTCCCTGCTGGAATTACAGATAGTTCAGCCTGTGAACTCTCCCCAAAATTGTCACTGCTTATATCACTTTGTGAAAGGGAGTTATAAAGCCTGTAAATTTCAGTATCTTCCTGGGCCTTGTAAGATTGAATGTTTGCTTCATTAGGAGTATTTCAGTTCAGAGGAAATGGCTATGCAACAATAAGTAGGAGCCAATTCTGCAGCTCACATCATCTTTAGTATTCTTTAAAGAATGTATGTGTGTGCATGTGTGTGTGAATGCATATGTCTATATATGCATGTGAGTATGGAAGAATGTGTGCATGTGTGTACATGCATATATGTGTATATGCATGTGAGTATGCAAGCATGTGTGTGTGCATATGTGTATGTATGCATATGTGTACATTCATGTGCATGTGCATACACGTATGTATGCATGTGTGTGCACATATGTATGTGTGCACAGGTATGTGCTCGTGCTTGTGCTCGTGTGTGTGTGTGTGTGTGTGTGTGTGTGTGTGTAGTGCACATGTGGAAACCTGAGGATGACATCAGGAATCTTCTTTGATCCTGCCCCACTTTATTCACTCAAGTATGTTCTCTCAAGCCCAGACTTTTGTTAATGATGACTGTTCTCGGCCAGCTTACCCCAGTAATCCCACCACAGTCTTCCGAGAGTGGGAGCTACAACTACTCAGCATTTTCTTTGGTTCTGGGGCTGCTGACACTGGTTCTCACACTTGAGAGCAAGTGCTTTACCCACTGAGCCATCTTCCCAGCCCCAGCTTTAGCTTTGCATGTATCGCAGCCCCTATGCCTGTCTTTTCATGATTTATTGTTTTTTTTCCCCACAGTATCAATTTCTGTTCCTTTTCAACTGTTCTTCTCTAACTGCCTCCAAATTTTATCCTCATTTTTGGATTATTATAGCAACTTACCTAATTCCCCAATCTCCCATATTGTCTTTTAAAAATGAACTATTCTGTAAATGTAACAGAAATGTATATTTCAGAGTCCTGATTCCTAAGGAAATGAAGAAAGAGAAATAGCTGGGTCCCAACTGGGAGTCATGCATTATACTGATTTCAGGAATTCTCACAGCCACGTATTACAACCATCAGAGAATTTGCATAATATCACTAAGACCTCGCAGCTAGTGGAAGCTTGATCAGGGTTTTATCCTGATTTGTCAAGCTTAAAAGCCCATGTAACTACCACAGTTTATCCAGCTGCAAGCCCCAGTGCCTTCAACACTCATGACCATGGTATCGATAGTTAAAACAAATGGAGCACATCACTGTACCCTTTTACAGTGCTTCTCTCTTGCATAGGTGTTAATGTGACATGTAATTTCTGGTGTCTGAGAAGTACCGCCTACATCACTGCCTTGCTAGCAGCCATAAATACCAGAAGGTGTGTAATAGCCATGACAGAGCATCGGTGTCATCACTGGCTTCTTGTAGGAATATCAGATCTCAATTAAAATTAGTGTTATGAGACTTAAACATTTCTAGCTAGCTGATCCATCGTGTATGTTTTCTGAAACAGTCTTGGGATCTGTAACTATCATTAGATTGTCTACAGGTTTATTATATATTAAAAACCTCCAATGTCCTGATCAAATTCATTGCTTAAAGCTAAAAACAGAGAAAGCTTCTGTAAACCAAACCCTAGAACATATCCATTGTATCCCCAGCCAATTCTCTTTTCTGTTATTTAAATATAAAAATAAAGCTACCTAAATTCACTTTTTTTTTTATCTCTGAAAGCCTCTTTCTTGTATTTCACTTGAGCAAATCTCAACAACTTAAAGCAAAACTCGACCTGGCATATACAGAGTACAAGTGCTCACATGATTCTTCTGAGGGCTCTCAAAAAAGCACATCTTTTAGTGGCATGTTGTCTTAGGAACTCCTTGACACAGTTGTGACACTTCCAGCATTTTGGAAGGAGCTCTGGGAGAGGAGAAAGCAAATCCTGTTAAATAAAAATATACTTACAATAAATTAATGGGTTATTAGGGAAAACAGAGATAGATTGATAACTTTTAGAGATTGCAAGTGGCAGAGGCTGAACCAGATAGACACATGGTGTGGTATCTTTTCAGTATTTGTACTAAAATTTTAGCTTGACTTGTTTCTGGTGCTTACTTGCACATTTGGGTTGTTAAATATCATTCAAGATTATCCAATTCCAAAGCTGCTGGGTTGTAGGAGGGACTGGAAGGGAAATGTGTACTGTTAAGAGCTCATTGCTGTAGCCCTATCATGTGCATAGTATAACAGGGCTGATCCTCACCTCACTGAGACAAATAATGTCAATTTTCGTTACCAAAGTAGATTTACTGTTGATATGTTCACTTGTCGACTTAAATCTTTATTAAATAATATTGATTGTGGTAGTGTCCTTTAAGCATGTATGCACTTACATAAGAATTCTGAAGTTTGAGGGTACAGAAGTAACAATGGGGGGGATTCTTTTAACTAATGGTTTTTCATTTTTCAGTTAAAATATAATTACATCATCCTCCCCTTCTTCCCTCTCCCCACCCCCTCTCATGCCATGCATGTGCCATATGTAGTGGACACACCCTCTTTTCCAGCCGCCCCTGCTTCTTTTCCTGCCTAGTCTCTGGCCTGTAGCTGTGGGAAAGAGTAATCAGCTGCTGTTTGATGGTCCAGTGCCCGAGTGAGCTGGATAATTGCAAGACACACTTGCAGACATTCCCTGATGGCAGCTCTTTGCACTACAGCCAGTTGTAGCTGGTGAGATCTCTATCAGGGTGGGTGGCCTTTCCAAATGCCAAAGTTTTTCATCCTCTTCTTAAGCAGGATTCATGTTTTTCTCCTGCTGTTTCTTTGGGGCTGCGGGGGGCTGGGGTCACCTTCTCCCCTTGACCCTTGAGCACCTTGCATGGCTGGAGGAGATGAAATAGTCACTTTCACTGCCTCTAACAGTGGTCAGAGAAGAGCCTGCGGCATGGTACGTATAAACAGTCTGCCTACTGCACTGGTCTGTTAAGCACACAGAAACAGGGCTCAGGACTCAGCTCAGGCTGTCTCACCCATCCCAGCTTCCTGTCTCAGGGTCCTGAGACCCTGAGAATCTCATTCTCTTGTACTTGTGTCTTTGGATAAAGAAAGACTAGGAGCCTTTTCTTACCATTGAGTTAATTAAACACTGTATGGCTTATCTCGGATATGTTGCTTCAGAAGGGTAGGGTCCCACTTCCGTCCTATCTCACAAGATCTCATTACTCGCACCATTAACATCTTCATCCAAGGAGTTTTACTGATTACATTATTGTAGCAGGGTTTTGTTCCCCAGACTGCAAGACAAAGAACCTTTACTTTCCAAGGTTTCTGAGTCCGAGTGATATTACCAGTCAGGGAATAAGCCTTGAATCCTAGTTCTTATTAAGGTTTTACTCCATCAGCATGATGGAGTGCCTCGCCATCCTTGTGACCGAACTCACTCCCCAACTCTCCCCTCCTGCCAGAAGGTCAACTCTATTACCCGCCTCAGTGCCCTACTCTCTAATTACATGGTTGGTCCTTTTGGTCTGACAGGGTCCATCATAGGCATAAACTCATATATGATCTCAACTTTGTCATGAACAATAAAGACCCTGCTTGGAACTTTAGGGAATTGCAAGGATTTAGGGGTCCCAAGACCCCAGAATGTGGAAGAGCAAACAACTCATTTATACAATGGCTGCCAGCAGAGGGTGACTTCAAATCCTTAATGCAAGTTTGTTCAAAAGGGCATTGCCATCACAGCAGGGTTTTCACATAATAATAGAGCAGACAGTTGTTTGTACTACAGATTGAAGAGCATGTAGAAGAAAACCAGAGATATGCAGTAGCCAGACCTACAGATTATTAAACAAATGTTTATAAATGTGTTGTTTCTCTCTCTTGTAAAATGTAAATGGGGAAAAATATCTGTTTAAGGTTAAACCATGGATTTAAAAGAATGCATTTATATTTAGCATCTAAACATAAAGTTATTTATAAAACCGAAAAAAAAAATGAAAGCGACATAAATTTTAATTTAGTGTAGTTTTTAAAGGCAGGTTGACCTTGAACACACATTATTCCTTCATGGATTTTCCAGAGTGCTGGGATTATAGGAATGCACCAGTGTGCCCTACTGTGTGCTACTGTGTCCTACTGTATGCCACTGAACCCCCCTGGATATAGTGTTTTTAATCTTAAACTTAAACCTGCAGGCACAACTCATTTATTTCACATTTATTGGGGAAAAATAAGATTCCTTGTCTAAGTATCTTCCAAGAGCTTTAATTTTAAACTGTATCAGAAATACTATTATTTAGTACAGAAACTATTCTAGTATTTAACAGTCTCGGCACACTGACCAAACCCTTACTCTCTGAGAGATAGATCTTGAATTACCAAGTTTCCTTTGAACAGTGTTCACATACACTGGGCCACTCTGACCGCTGTCACTGCCGCTTAACACTTCCCTCAGTCCTCCCTTGGCCACCACAGGCCCTGTAGGTACTCGGAACCTGAGATGTATATATGAGCTATCAGTTTTACATTAGGAAAACAAACTATCTTTTAAATGCTCCTTAATTCAGGAAATGTCTTTTAAAAACTCATGTGTGTGTAAATGTGTGCATGTCAATGTGTGTGTGTGTGTGTGTGTGTGAATTATATGGAGAGAATATATTCAAACTTTGATTCTAATCTTATTTTCAAAATATACTCCCATCTTCTAGATAAGTGCATCCTTTATGAAATGGTACCTCCAACAGCCACAGTCCTAAAGGAATCCACTTACAAAGTCAAAGAAAAAGAGCCTGTTTGACTGTGTTGTTTGAATACTAGAATACTGATGTTTCTAGGACCATAATAGCCAGTGTAAATAGAAGGCTTTATCTTAGACTCATGCAAATTGTGAATGTGAATCTTAGTGTTGTGAGGTAGTTAACCAAAGCATGAACATCTATATTCTGAGAAAATGAAACATTCCAACTAAAACTGAGTGCAGAAAAGTGTGCAGAAGTTTTCCAAAGTGCATTGCTGCAGTTTCCTGGCTGTTTTCTCTGTAGACAACAGAATATCCAACAGATGGCAGACAGTCATTGTGGGCTTAGAAATTACAATAGTCTACAGACTTGCTTATCTGTGAAATCAGAGAAGAAGCAGTGGGCTCTCTGGTCATGGATGAGAAACATGAAGCTTCTTCTGTTTAGAGAAATTAAAATTGAGATAAATGATAAAAGTAAAACACCATTCTGAATTAGCAGTAAGAGTTTAAATAACTGTCAGAGATAGTACTGTACTTTGATAATGAAGTGATTGTGTTATTTGAACACTAGAATACTGATTTTTTTCTTACTTCCTGTAGTCTTTGAGGAGATTTTCCCAAGGATTATAGTAAAACATGCCTTTTAAGTTATCTTTGCATGATTGTTTGGAAAATCTTGAATGATAATGTAAAAAAAAAGTCTTTATATTGTAAAACATAAGTTTTATATTGTAACTTATGTCATACTATAACATTAAAAAGTTTTATATTGTAAAAAAGTTTTATATTGTAAAAACTATTATTTTGAAATTACAGATTTAATAATATATAATTTAATACTAAATAATAATTTCAGCTATGGTTTCAAAAGTGTTTGCAGGTATTACTTATGCCATTACTAAAATTTCTCAGCCAGTTACTCTATGTCTATACTTTGAACAAACTGACCGTTAAGCTGAGATAATTCAGAAAGTAAAAAATTAAAAAGAGAAGAGGGTAGAGGGCGTCAGCATCACCTCCACACTTGTTCCCAGATGTTTGTCTTGTTTTCAGTTAGGAAGATAATGAGTAGAGAGCAGTAGATAAAGCAGAACCCAGACTTCTTAGAGTCACTTAGTGTATATGAGACATGAAGAAATAGTTATACAATTACGCTATATCACTTTGGAAATCAAAAACTACTCCTTAGGAATCATTTTATTGCTAAGTTCCTTTAACAGATAAGGAATTCTTGGCCACTTTAACAGTGTCATGTATGGGTTCAACCTTATGGAGTGGGCTTTAAATGCAAAAGTGGTGGTTACCCCCATAACATTTGTGCTCTGGTATATCCTATCGGCAGGTCTCATCTGTGGATTTACTCAGACAAGGAAATGGAATGGGATGCTGGACACAGTAGCCCCTGCTTTTAATGCCAGCACTCAGAAGGCAGGGGGAGTCAAATTTCTATGATTTTGTGGCTAGCCTGGTCTACATAGTGACTTTCAAGGCAGCCAAGGATATGCAACGAGATCCTACTCAAAAAGTTTGGGAGGGGGGTTGGGGGGGGAATCAGAGTAGGAACACTCCAGACTAGGAAGATACTAAGGTAGGAAAGAATTCGGTGAATTTCAGGAAAGGGTAACATAATGAAAGAAAAGATAAGGAGGAAACATGGGAAGGCTGGCTGTAAGCAGCAAGGGTTATATGAGGCAGAGAGCACAGTCACACTATAATTTTGTATTTATGTGCAAGGGGACAGCCTGGAAGATTTTAAATAGAAAGTCATATGGTCATATTTGAATTTATCAGAAATTCCTTTGGCTGCTATATGGGGAATAGTCTAGAGGGCCAAATGAGAAAAATGGGTAGAAAATTAGAAATCTATACCAAATGGCCTTAGGCCAGGGTATACTATGCTGCTGTGGTATGATTCAAGAAGAGTAGACACATTTAAGGTTTCACTAGTTGTAGTATTCATGGCACATGATAACGGGCTGCAGTTAGGAGCACTGGGTGCAGATTGAAAGGATGGGTTTCTGTAATCTTTCTATAAAGTTATTTCTAAAGTTCTTACTCCACCAGAGAGCTACGAGAAATGACTGTATTTAGAGGAGGAGGAGGGGAAGGGTGAGGAGGAAAAGGAGGAAGAAAAGGAAGAAGAGGAGGAGGAGGAAGAAGAGGAGGAGGAAAAAGAGAAGCCATGAGATATGATCCCCAAATCCTCAGTAAAGGTAGAGAAAAGGACCCTGTATCTTTTAGTAATAAGCTAATCAATAAATGAAGATTCAGACATGCTATAGTTTCCAGGTTAAGTTGTGTGGTTGTGTATTATAAAGATCACAGCACATGAGAGCATTCGAGATTAGGTGACAACAGTCAGCTGCACTTGCTGAATGTGCTGTGCTACAGGAACCATAGTAAATGAGTCCCACATATGACTTAATGACTTCTCAGCACTTTGAGCTATGTAGCCTTCTGTGCAGTGGGCTAGAAAACGAGGTCGGGGGATTAGATTTGGTTAACTGTTCTCCCAAATGCAGGATAGTAAGTATGGTTGTGAAATGTCCCGATGACTGCACCAGCCTGCAAGTGAAAGGCGAAACTTTAACAAGAAACGCTAGCAAATATAAATGAAAGCTAAGTGTACCATGATGGTCAAACGCTCTTCAAGAAGACAAAGAAAGGGAACGTCCTTTCTGTGTTAAGTCATCTTTTTGCTATGCATCCAATTCCCTGGAATCACAAGAGCACTAAGGAAGCACTGAAAAACTACCTTAACCTTTTGGTCAACATCATTGCTTGTGAATTCCCAGACATTTTGAGTTTGTAATATAGCTCTGGTTGTTGTGGATTGCTTCTTCACTGTGTTCTCCAAGAAGTTCTTTTTTTTTGAAGGGGGGGGGCATGCAGTGAACATTTGTTGATGGTATTTAAGAGAGTAGGGAGGGCTCCCTAGGTCCCTCCTGTTGTTATGAGGGTGGGGGGTCTGGGATGGAAATGTGAGGGAGATGCTCAGTGTTGGGGACAGGGACTCCTCAGCTCTCAGAGGGCCTCTCTCTTGCTCTCAGTGTCCTTGCTGGGATGGGTGGTCTAGGGTTTCTCACTCTTTGGAGGCCATGTAGGCCATGAGGTCCACAACCCTCTTGCTGTAGCTGTATTCATTGTCATACCAGGAAATGAGCTTTACAAAGTTGTCATTGAGACCAATGCCAGCCCCAGCATCAAAGGTGAAAGAGTGAGAGTTGCTGTTGAAGTCACCAGAGACAACGGATACAGTGGGGGTAGGAACATGGAAGGCCATGCCAGTGAGCTTCCCATTCAGCTCTGGGATGACCTTGCCCACAGCCTTGGCAGCACCAGTGGATTCAGGGATGATGTTCTGGGCAACCCCACAGCCATCACACCACAGCTTTCCAGAGGGGCCATCCACAGTCTTCTGAGTGGAGTGGCAATGATGGCATGGACTGTGGTCATGAGCCCCTCTATGATTCCATAGTTGTCATGGATGACCTTGACCAGGAGAGCTAAGGAGTTGGTGGTGCAGGATGCATTGCTGACAATCTTGAGGAAATTCCATATTTCTCGTGGTTCACACCCATCACAAACATGGAAGCATCAGCAGAAGGGGTGGAGATGATGAACCTTTTGGACCCACCCTTCAAGTGGGCCCTGGCCTTCTCTGGTGGTGAAGACTCCAGTAGACTCCACAATGTACTCAGCACCAGCATCACCCCATTTGATATTAGGGGAATCTCGATCCTGGAATGTGGTGATGGGCTTCCTGTTGATGACAAGCTTCCCATTCTCAGCCTTGACTGAGTTGAATTTGCCATGGATATAGTCATACTGGAACATGTAGACCATGTAGTTGATCAATCTCCACTTTGCTACGTGCAGAGACTAAGGCAGCCCTGGTAACCAGGTGCCCAATACAGCCAGATCCGTTCACACCAACCTTCACTATTTTGTCTACAAGATGAAGCTGGCACTGCACGAGAAGATGTGGCTGTCTCTAGAACAGGGAGAAGCAGAGACCTCCAAGAAGTTCTTAATGTGTAATTGTCTGTTATTTTCTTTCAACGTCTTTGATGGGAATTCATTTTGTCTGATCTTTAAGTTGCACTCCTGTTCTTCAAGTATTTGAGACTGATACTTTAGTGACCTTTTCTAACAAAGTCACATCTTGGTACATAATTCTTACATAAAGAAAGTGCCTTAATCTGAGTTTATTAAAACTGGGGAGGGGGATGGTGAAGTAAGGAGATGCTTCACTTCTATTTCAGAGAAGTCCTAAATTATATGATAGTGATTACATAAGTATTAAAATGTCTACAAAGGTTGAAGATAAAAGGGAAGTTGTCAGTCCTTCCCCCTCATCCCTCAGTCTATCTTTTGTGTACTCCTTCTCTCATCTCTGTACCTCTCTCTGTTTCTCTTGGCCACTGTGTTTCCCTCACTTCTAGCATCCTTACTAGGGAGGACTGATGGGATTTTTGAAGAGTGCATAAAGTTCCTGAGAGGAAGGAAAGTTACCACTGAGGGGTGGTGACACCTGACAGCTGGCTTTCTTGTGAGCAGATGCTACTTGTGCCTCTTTCCCTTCTTTTGATATTCTCTAGGCTGAGAAGGAAAGCTGCCCAAATCTCTTTGCCTTCTGTGTCATTTGCAGCACACTTCTTCAAGTCGGTCTATTTGGCAGCCTGATCCTCTGATCCTCTGTGTGAAATTGCTCTTTGGTGTGGAAAAAAAAATCCACAACTAATTCAAAGACAGATTATTTCAGTGGAGTCTTTGAAAGTTGTCAAGCAATTGAAAAATACAAACAGAAAGCAAAACAAATCATTCAGGAAAAAAATACCCGTCGATATTAAAACCTGGAGTTGTTCTTCTTCTAAAAGATTGATTTCACAGCCTATGTCTGGAAACTGTCTCTCTGTGCCAAGAGAAATGGAGGAGCATTCCCCGGGCACCTGAAGCCTGAACAATTACAGTGACTCCAAGTTAGCCTAAGCCCTCTTCAAAATAAGCCAGCAGTCACTGGGATTTTCTAACGGAATTGGCAGGACCTGAGGAGGACCAGGATAGGGAATGCCTTGAGCTATTCTTAGTCACTCCTTCAGTGCACATTTATGCATGTGTAGTTTGGAAGGTGTTTGCTTTAAACTAGTATCTGTGTGAGTGTGTGTGTGTGTGTGTGTGTGTGTGTGTGTGTGTGTGTGTGTGTGTGTTTTATTTAAACCTTGTAAATTCCCAGGTTGTTTTTCTTTTTGGGTACCTTCTGCTTAAACGTTGAGGGCTTCTTCTTTTAAAAAGCAACAACAACAATCAAAAAAGACACCAAAAACCTGCTCTATAAAATTTTCTACAGTTTGCAAATCTGTGTGCTTCTACTGAGATTTAGTTGTGTTACTGCCACACAGGTTACAGCATGCCATTACATAATGAAGCTACAAAAAAATGTAGCAAATTTGATAGAAAGTATAGCAGACTCAGTAAGATCTTTTGAGCAGGCCAGTTACACTTGGAAGGTCCATGTTTCTTTGGGTTCCACGGAACAAGCTGAATATTTTTTGTAGAATGTATTTGTTACTTAACTCTTGAAATTATGATCAGTGGGAAGAACAGGTGGCCAAGAATGTGTTAAGTGAAGAACAATCTTTTGTTTTTCCTACCACCTCCCACCTACCAACAGAATAAGAAGATTGACTGATGGCTAGCCCATGTGAAGTATGCTCATAATCATATATATCATTTTAATTTCTGGAAATAATAACTAATGGTAGATTTGAAAACGTATATAGCATATTTCAAAACCCAAGAAAAATATAATCAAGACAAATCTTCAAAGTTAGGCATGGTGATGTATGCCTATAATCATAGCGTTTGGGAGGATGAGGCAGGAATATCGATGTGAGTTCACAGCACGTTTAGGGTTGAGCTCTGTAGTGAGACTCTAAAGTTTGAGCTTCCCACATTCTAATGAGTGTTTTCTTGGTCTTAGGAGCACGGCATCCCTACCGACATGGGGTACGCAGTGTCCCCTCACCATTCAGGTGTCTACCCTGTCCACATTCCGCTTTATGAGGCCTGGAAGAAGGTTTGGAATATTAAAATCACCAGCACTGAAGAGTATCCACATCTGAAGCCGGCTAGATATCGGAGAGGCTTCATCCACAAAAACATCATGGTGAGTAGCGTGCACGTGTGGGGTCGGTCACTTCCTCCAGATGTCAGTACACACTCGAAGACAGAGAAAGGGGAGAGCTAAGGGTTAGGAATGTGGATCCGGAAAGAGTATGCTGTGTGAAGAGTGTGGTCATACCTCAGGAAAGCTCACTAATGATAGCTGTGTCTTCCTACTTCCTAGAGCTCAGAAATAAATAAATAAATAAATAAATAAATAAATAAATAAATAAATAAAAGGCTTCTTTTCCTGACACTCATGTTGGCAAGCCATCACTGATGTAAAAATGCTAAGAAAACGTTATGTCAAATTTAGAAATAATTTTAGGCTCTATCATTACTTATACATAGGTCTTTTAGTAGATAAAAGTCATGGCACCTCTCTTCAATCACCATGCTCTCTTTTTATACGCTGGTCAATTTGCACCTTGTCCTGGCCCGAGCTGCCCCATGCTTGGGGGGCCAAAATATTCCGGACCGCTCTGCTGCTCCGGTCCGAGGGTCAGGGTCTAGCAAGAGAGAGAGTGGGCGGGGAGAAAGGGAAGAGACTCTAAGAATGGAGACAAAACAGGGTGTGTAGTCAAGTCTTGTTTACTGTCTCATATTCACTCTCTTATCATCTCCCATTCACTATATCTTATTGCAAGGAAATTCTGGGTATTTATAAGCACAAGCAGGGAAACACGGCTGAAGACAGTTTACCACGTGCACCATGCAGCTGGGGGTCACTAAACAGCAAAACAAGCTATGTGGGATAAACAAGATGTTTGTCAGAGTGTGCTCAGCTGCTGTAGGCTGTTGAAAAACAAGTCTTTTATCAGGGTATATGGCTCGATGGCTGCAAAGATGATCTAGCTGCTTTCTGCTAGAAGTCAGCTCCCAACAGCCCCTCTTTACCATTTCAGGTCCCCCCCAAAACACTGCACTGTGTGCAGCAAGAAGCCACATGTGAACTTATGACTTACCACCAGACAATAGAGAGCAAATGGCTAAATCACTACTCTGGAGTGTCTCCATCTTGTTTCGTTTTTTGCAGTGGTAGCAAAACCGAATACGTGGCTCCCTCAGATGGGGTGAGATCTGTCAAAGTCAGCCATTGAACTGTATTTTTTCCTTAAGTCAGAACTTAAGGAAAGTATTAGTGGCGGTTAGCACAGCCTCTGATTTAGACTCACACACTGCATAGAAACAGCCAGGAAGCTGAAGAGCCCCAGAGCGCTAGGTTAGCCTGCTGCATGTGAACAGATAATCCGGCCTCTCGGGTAGGTGCACTTCACTTCCGTTCACACAGTTTTCTAATGTCTACAAAATTCAAATGGACAGTGGTATTTAACGTGGACTTAATGCCCATATCAATGTGTCCCTCAACAAGAAAAACACTGTAAATGCCAGATGAGGATGTAGTGGCCACATTCTTCTCCCACTTTGCCCCTCCTTGGTACTCAAAATGAATTTATCATGGCCTCAGTCGGCCAGCTTTCTGATGAGAGGGAGTTTTAAACGTCCATCAGAGATCATTCATTTAAAAGCATTTGGTGCTCTTTCGCTATTACAATGTTGGCAATTCTACAGCGGCGAGCCTCGGTCTCTGAGGCTAGATTCAGTGCAGTTCTGTCCTGTTTCCAATACCTTTGGAACTATACTCTGCCCATGTTGCAAATGTATCAATGTTGCTGTTAACCAAAGCTTAGGCGGATTTCCTGCTTTGACATGGTTTTCCCTATGGTTTCTGCTTCCATGTGGATTCAATTTGCGGGTTCATGCATGAGAATTTCCATATTGAAGAGTGTTCAGCAGGCTGTGGGTTACGTAGGAAGAGAGACAGGAAATCATCACGAGCCATCCAACTAACCTATATTTAAGAACTGGGGAGCCAGATGCCCTCCTAATAGAGACTGGAAGGCAAGATCTGGGGACTGAGGCATAAACCCTAGAATCTTATGCCAGACCCAGATTTTCTAATAAAACTGAAATCATCCACAAATTAAAATCAAAAGACTTAAGGGTATTTTTTTCCCTTCAAGCCATCATGGATCCTGCTCTCACTCATTAATTTATGTAATTCAAACTTCCCACTGTAAATCAAACTTTCCCACTAACATGGCCAAATCTTCTGTGAGCGCCCACAATCATACCTTTAGACTTTTCTTCTCATTCACTCTTTTGAATCCGCCATCTTAACTTATGGCTTGGTTATTATGTCGACTGTGGTACCAGCTCCCACTTGGTCAGCTTGCACCTTCTCCTCACCCTTCCATGAAGGCTAGCCAGTAGGCAGTGCCAACCCGTGAATCCTCCTGACTTTTCCACCCTTATGAGTCTCAGCTGTCTGCACACTCTTTAGTGCATCCTTAAGAGACTGAAAATGCTCAGCACCGTGCCTGCATCTCTGTCTTCCACTGCCCAGCATGGACTGCTGTGTTCACTGTGAATGACTTCCCAGAGACGCCCGACCTATTCCCATCCCATCGAACCTTCCTTTTAACATATGTAACCAACTGTGCAGCACTGTGGTCCTCAAATAGACCTATAGCTTTCTTATCTTCCTCTGAATTCATATATTCCTTCCATGAGTCTCCCTCATGAATTCATAGGACATGGGGCCTCTTCACTGGGCACGTTTCATCCTAACACAGTAAGGAATGAATAAAAAAAACTGATGTTGTCAACCCTGGAACCTGGTTGTTAAGTGTGACTCTTTGGGTAGACACAGAAGTCTGTGAGCAACAAGACTCACATTCACTGTACACACTGGCTTTAAGGGGTGGCCCAAGGAATAGGCCTCTCACCAATCTAACTATACACACATAGATGCACACAGACACACATAGACAGACAGACAGACAGACAGACAGACACACACACACACACACACACACACACACTGGCCAGCAGTCTTCACTGGCCAATTCACCATTAACACAGTTGCCTGTTTGAAGCCTTCCTTGACATTATACTGCTGTGCCTTGACTTGCTGTCTAAGGCTTTTACCATTCCCCAAGACGATCAGCAACTACAAAAATTATAGTTTCCAAGTTCGAATTTCACAGTGTTACACTACCACCGTCATCTAAGGGAAAGTCTACATTGAAATACCTTGGAAAGGGTTCTCCTTCCTTCTGTAGCATAAGAGCTGTTTCAGGAAATGTGTTCATCGTCCTATAGCTGCATCTCAAATCAAGACAGTGGATCAAGACCCTGATCCCACTCCTGTTTGCCTGGCCTCCCATGGTGGCCCACTGAGGCTCCGAGACACATGGGGTACACATTTTTAGAGGGAAACCTCCACTTTACTCTATTCAAACTCACAGAATTTAAGAAAAAAAAATTCAAGTTTCTTCGCATTCTGTCTCCGCTTAAATGACGTGGGTAAGCTAGCTTCACAGGCAGCAATGCGTGTCTGCTGTGATTTCTAAGCAAGATACACAAACTTGATCCTAAAAGTCATTTACTTGAAGTCATACACTTTTAAAATGCAGCAGTATCCTGGAATTTAATCGTGTGTGTGTGTGTGTGTGTGTGTGTGTGTGTGTGTGTGTGTGTGTATAGGCATTTGCTTATTTTATTTGGATATTTCTCTTTACCTTGATATACTGTTAATATTTTTATTAATTTTGAGAATTTCATACAATGTATTTTGATCATATCCCTGATATGTCCTCTAAGAAAAGAATACACACAAACACACACACAAGAGCACATACTTCTGTTCTCCTACATGAACTAGCATAGAGTTTAGAAAAAGTATTTGTTAAGTTCATGAATAAAGTCTTTGAATGGCTTTAAGTTACATGAAATTACACATCCAGTGATTGATAGTAAACATGTCTGATTCAGCTTTTTTTTTTTTTTTGCTGTGGTTTTGTGCACGACATTCTGACAGTTCATGATACTTTCATACATAAACAACCCCAGCTAATAAACCTGAGTTTAAACTGAAATATTTTAACTGATCTAAGATAATGTTTTAGCAAAATGAATCAGATGCATATAGGCTTGACTGACTCAGAAATACCCAGTGGACTGACTGAGCTGAGAATTACATTCCCTGGGAAAACTTCCAAAAACTAGAGTAAAATCTCTTACACTACTGTCTGCACTACTAGAAAATATATAGTATACATGGAAGGCTAAAAACATGGGAAGTCTTATACAGGTAATGTTCACAAAATGGTCCTGGAACTAAAACTGATTTGTGTTAAGACAACAAAATGATGATTCTTTTCCTTAAAGCGATGACCAGAATGCCTGACTACAAGGTGCTGAAGAACTCTCAGCTTTCTTCAATGCAATCATTAGTTTTTGGTTTTCTGTCTCTAAGTACAGCAAACACAGGCCACTGTAAGTCTCATTGTGTGACACTTGGCTGAAAACAGTATGTCTTACACAACTTCTTTCATAATTGCATGTTCATGTAGTGGAGAAATTTGTAACAACAACAGCAATAACAACAACATGGACCTCATCACAGATGTGGCCAGTGATTGACAGCCAAGGATGGAAAGACCCTCTTTCTGCTCAGTGACCTTTTGTCATTTTGTTTGTGACACTTTCTAAAGCTACCAACTAAATAGGTACTTTCTTCCTTTTGGACCTGGCGACATTCACGCCTGGCGTTTGAGGCCCCTTACAGCCACATTTTCACAGCAGAGCAACTGACTTGTTTCAAATACCCGTTCTAGTTGACATGCCGCTTTCTAAGAAGCTCCATGTTAGTAACTGACTTCATTTCCAAACGTGTCTGAAGACTTTGGTAGAAGGAGTTAGCCACATTTTGCCAATGAAAGTTACACATAATTCTGGTATTTTTTTTTAAGTCTTAATTTTATTTCTTCAAATGGTAAAATATATTAGACTCTGATGCGACTTAAAAGAGGAAAAATAGCAAAAATAATCCAAAGTCTATATCAGTTTTGATTATTTCTTTAACTTCTCTTGTTATCCCTTCTTCCTTACATCATCTTTTCATTCCCAGCACGAAGGATTCTTCCAGGTCCTGGTTATCATTCAATACACAGCACCTTTAAACAAGTTAAGATTGCATGATGGTAGCCAAAGCTTTCTCCTTACCTGCTCATCTTTCCTTCAGGTTCTCCCAAGACAAACCTGTGGACTCTTCACACACACAATTTTCTACAAGGAGTATCCAGGGGGCCCCAGGGAACTGGACAAGAGTATTCATGGAGGGGAACTCTTCTTCACCGTGGTTCTCAACCCTGTAAGTACATGGAGTCACTCTTCAAATAAATAACGTTTGAAATGCCAAGGTGCATAAAAATCACCTTGAGGGAGAAATGAAGACTGGGTAGTTACCAATCAAATAGCAGAGACAGCATGTCTATGGAGAATAAAATTACTCTCCCTCCTCCTTTTCCCCTCTTTCTCTTCTCCCTCCACCCCTCCCTCCTTCCCATCTCCCTTCCTCTTTCCCTTCTTTTTCTCTCTTTCCTCCCTCTCCTCTCTCTCTGTCTTCTGACCCATCCTCTCCTCTTTCACTGATATCTCTTCTTCTTTCTCCCTTTTTCACTCTTTCCCCTTCTCCTCTCTGTCCAATTCTCTCATTTTGATACAAGAAAGCACAGATTTTATAAGTACAAAGTCAGGAGTTGGATAAAGGACTGTTCTCATTCTCCATTCATGCTGGATCTGCAGTGCTGGGTCATGGAGCATACCTGATTAATGGTGTGCTGCTCTTTCTCCTTCATATCTTAATACTAGTGTATCAGCAATGCAGTGAGCCACTGGTAAATTAATTTTCCTGGTGGTGAGTGTCATAAAATCGTGTGCCGAAAGAAAAACTATCGAAGTGAGCTGCAGAAGGGAAAAGTTGTTAGCAATTTTCTCCCATGAAAGAGAATAGGAAAAATAGAGATAAAATTTATTGTCAAATATATGGATTTGCCCTTGGCTTTAGCAATATTCAAGATGGAAATCTGCAATTATCTCCAAATACAAGGAAAATTATCGGGATAAAAGTTGGATAAGGTAGAAATAAACAATAAAATTTCAAAAGAGTCTTCACTTGACCTTAATATTACAGGCTTGATAAATAAAACTGTAAGTATTCTTCATCATCTACTCTGTTCAAAAGCAGATCTTATTTTTAGCTGTTAGAAAAGGAGATAAATGAAAAAGCAACTCATCTTTTGGAACATCTGCCTTCGTTCATAACTCAGAATTCTTTATAACTTTCAGCCTTTAGGAAGGCTATCAAACTTTTGAACATTACCCAAGCAAATATTTCTGATTTATGCTCCACAAATAACCCCCTCTAGATTACCTATATTTGTTTTGTTTTGTTGTTTTGTTTTAAGACCATGTAGCTCTAGCTGTCCTGGAACTTACTGCATTTTTCAGGCTGGACTGGAACTCACGGAAACCTCCTGCTTCTCCCTCCCACCACTCCTGGCTTTAGATTACTTATATTTTGAGCCAGTCTGTATGGATTTTTTTCTCAGTTTATCAGTAATGTTCCGGAAGAGGAAGTGTACTGGTGTGAGATTGTGAACCAAAGATTTGATTAAAAACCTGCAAAATGCTAACAGCTTCATCAAAGGTTTTAGACCCTTGGGTCTGTATTCTACAAGATTCTGATGTAGCAATGCACTTGGAGCCCATTAGTGTGACTGTCTAACCATTGGTGATTTAATATTTGAAAATCCCCTCGTATTATTGTCTCTGAACTTTGTGAACCAAATGATCTTCACTCAACACAGAAGATATTAAAAAATCCATCACCCATGTAGAGTGAACTTATGTAAAATATTTTATCTATTATTTGATAAGTAATGTTTTTCATTAATAAACAAAATTTAACCTAAGAAATGTTTGTAGCAAAGGTTAGGTTGACCTTGGTGCTGATTCACACTAACTGAGCAAGCTCATACAACCCCAACTACTTTTCAAGCTTCACCAATCATATGTAACAAGTTTATTTATCTTTATGAAGATATCCAAATGGAACAAAGGGGCAAAATGAAATACAGGCTTTTATTTCTAGATTAAAACTTTTCTAGAGATAATTATTTTCAGTAAACAAAGATTGACTAATTTGAACAAAAGGCAGCTTTGACATGAGAATCTATCTCATGTAACATGAGATAGACATTGAGCTAAAATGATTCATATGGTGCAGAGAGTCCAGCCTGGGGTAGGAGAATGATTCATCTAGTACAGAGGCCCCAGTCTGGGGTAAAGATTTTCCTTACCTGGTAGAGACAGGTGCTTGTAAAGTCAATGTTTAGACTTGGCCAGGTCTAGCCATGAGGATATGTGCTGCCACTAGTGATGTCTGTCTGGACAACCAAAGTGAGGAACGGGGCATGCTTCCCAGGAATTCCCACATCAAGATTAAGTGATCAGAGAAAGCTATGTTTGGGCTTCAAAACCTCCAGCTTCAATAAAACATGTCTAAATTTGTCAAACAGCATGTTTTATTAGGACAGGATGAGAGTGAAAACTCCTTATCAGGTCGTCCTATGCATTAACTGAAAGAAATGTTTATTACAGCAGATTTGAAAGATGGCAACTGAATGATTACATAGTAATGTAGACCTTAATTTAAAGTGCTGTTTTCTGAGGATACCAAGTGAAGTTGTTTCCTGTGGGAACACTGGATGGAAAGTGAAAATACGGGCAGGACTGTGGTTAAATAAAGACCTTTATAAAATCTTGCCCCCAGAAGGCAGAAGAACAGATGCTCCAACGTTTTGAAGTAGAGCGAGTGTCCAGGTGTTCAGAGGTCTCTATAAATTGGCTAAGTTTTAGAAGCTATGCTTTGTGCTTCCCACAATTATAGTCAACTCAGTCATTCTGGATTTCTGACGAAGTTGAAAACTTATAGCTATTTACCTTGAGAGAAAAGATCTGAGTGTATGGTCGTCAGCTGACATTCATCCTAAAGCCAGGTTCAGAAAAATGTTTTAGTTAGGAGAGATGACAGAGGTGCTGGTAGGTCAACAAAAGGATGGACTGGGTATTAGGACTATCTTGTACCTCACTGGTACAAATTGGCATAATTATGCTCTAATTGTATTTTGAGAGAAAAGTTTCCTTTTAACAGGAAGGGTGATGTGTAGGAGGAGCTAAGGTGGGAGGAGTACTGAGAGGAAGAAAAGGAGTAAGAAGAGGAGAAGAAGAAGGAGAGGAGAAGCTAGGTGATGAAAGAGAGATAGAGGGGGGAGACAGGGAAGCAGATGTTCATGAATCTCCACCAGTCAAAGATAATAGATATATCTAGGTTGGGTAGTGGGTTACACCTCTGATTGAACAATACCAAACTTATAAAGCCTATGATTAACATTTTTTTTAAAAAATGTATAAATGCAAAAAGGAAAAGGGGGCGTGGGATAGGGGTTTTCTAAGTGGGGGAAAGGGGAAAGGGGATGGCATCTGAAGTGTAAATGAAAGATCTAATAAAAAAAAAAGAAAAAAATAAATAAATAAAATAAAATCTTGCCCCATTCCCCATGCACTTGAAAGTGTTAGAACAACATCATGGTTGGGTGAGAGGTAGCAATAGTTGAGTCCATTTCATAGTTAACCTTGAAAAGGAAACTGCAACTATAAAACAATTTAGGTTGAAAGTTTCAATCAAGTTCATGTAACACAAGTAGAAAAGTACAGTGACAACCTAGTACAGTCTTGGAGAGAAAACCCAAAGCTGTCTTCCAGTGACTTCAGTGCCATGGGCCAGGCATCCCCTGCCATGTGATGAGTCCAAGTGTTTTGATGGATGGACTGAGGTTGGAATCCAGGTTCAATACAGATTCTGTTATGGAGAGAGTATGCTGATCATAGGAACTTACTGTCACTGCAGTATGACATGCAAATTGGTTTTTTAAACATCTATCTCATGTGATGAAATCCCAAAGAGGAGTACTGTCTATGTTTCTTCACACAGTGCCTCCATGAAGACACCCTCAAATTGTATGTCTCTTTACACATTTCTTCCATAGAAGGGATCCTCTTGATAAGCTTTTGCTAAGTTATTTTATTTTATATGCATATATATTTTATATTTTACTTGCATGTATGTTTATGTACTATGTGTGTGTGCCTGATGCCTATGGCCACCCTCAGAGGACCTCAGATACCCTGGAATTGGAGTTATAGATAGTAGTAAGCAAGTATGCGGTTGCCATAAACTGAACCTGACCTTCTACAAGAGCAACAAGTGCTCTTAACTTCTGAGTCGTATACTCGTACACACAAGCACACACACATGCACATGGAGTTAAACCATTATTTATTCCTAGCTTATTTCCATTTGCTATGATAAAACATTGGCCACACAAATACGTAACTATCAAACCACAACCATTTTCTCTCTTGTTTTTCTCTAAGATTTTACGATAATATTAACATCTCAATATAAAATACATTTCAAATCTTAATTTCTCACAGTCTTTAAATTTTTTAATACTCTAAAAAGTTCAATGCATCTTCAAAATATTCATTCTCATACCTCCAGGCTCCTGTAAAATCCAAAATAAATTGAATACTTCTTATCCTAAAAGGTAAGAACCAGAACACAAAAATCACACTTAAGCAAAACCAAAATGCAACAGGAAAAATAGTCAATGTGGGGCATCTGGGAGGCACATTGTGGACTGTAAGCTCCATAGGCTTCAAAGGGCTTGGGTAGCCATACCCCACCGGCTCCGCATACAGAATTTATCAGGTACCCTTAGTCCAGCTCTACAACACACTCTCCGGTGTTCTTGATCATTATTGTCATTATCCCACACTCCTGTAATTTCCAATATGCATTGATTTTTCCAGCCCAATTCTTTAAAATTCTCCATCTTCCTCCCATAAGCCATGTTAAAGCACAAAGGCCACAATGTCTGGTCTATCACTGCAAGTGTCAATTTCTGCCCTAGATTGCTCTGGTATCAGATTCTGTCCTAGATTGCTTTCTATTGCTGAGATAAACACACTGGAGAGAAAGGGGTTTTGGCGCTTACTGGCTCCAGTCCATCACTGAGGGAAGTCAGGGCAAGAACTCTAGGCAAGAACCTGGAGGCAGAAAATGAAGCAAAATCACAGAGGAGTGCCATTTACTGGACTGCTCAGCTACCTTTCTTATACTGCCTAGGACCACCATCTGCCTAAGGATGGTGCCATCCAATGGGCTCTCATATATCAATCAAGAAAAGGCCACAGACTCAAACCGATGGGAAATAGTACAGAGGCAATTCCTCA
The DNA here is from genome assembly GCF_011762505.2 of Arvicanthis niloticus. Lineage (NCBI taxonomy): Eukaryota > Metazoa > Chordata > Mammalia > Rodentia > Muridae > Arvicanthis > Arvicanthis niloticus. Next base: position 101,214,873 of record NC_047661.1, on the reverse strand, counting down.
ACTGAAGCTCCTTTTTCCAAGGTGACTCTAGTTTGTGTTAAGTTGACAAAAAAAAAAAAAAAAAAAAAAAAAAAAAAAAAAAAAAAAAAAAAAAAAAAAAAAAAACCTAACCAGCATAATGCAATTCAATTCCTCCAAAGAATGGGCTCTCAAATTATACATGTTTCTTTCTTCAGTTCCCCATATTAGTTATAGGACTAGATGACATCTTACAGGAATAGATGGCATTTACTGGTTTCATGGGCATAACTAATCTGGTATCCTTTCCTCCTGAGTGATATCACCCACTCAGCCAAGAACTGTTTCCTCTCTGGATAGAGGTGAGCTAGGTTCTAGAGTTCACAGGCTAAAGAGCAGACACTGAAGTATTTGTGTTTGCACCAGGATTGTAAAGGAAGTTGTGTTACATTATGTTATACTGTGGGAGAGAGCTGAGATGACTCCTCTGATAAAGCGTTTATCATGTAACATGAAGACCCGAGTTCCATCCCCAGCACCCACATAAAAGCCAAGTGCACAGGCAAGTGCCAATAATCCCAGTACTGAGGAGGTAAAGGTAGAAAGATTTCTGGCCAGCCAGTCAGTCTAGCCAAATTGGAAAGATCCGGGTTCAATCTGAGTCCCTGTCTCAAAAAAATAAGGTGGAGTCAATTAAAAAGACACCCAATATTAATCTATAGCCCCATAAATTTGTGCCCACATGTGTATATGCGCGCGCACGCACACACACTCACATACATATGCACACACAAGAAATACTCCAGAGTCATTGTTTACTACATAATCACTAGCCCAAAATTTTGTGCCCTCAAAATCCTGATCAAGTCACAATTCAGTTAATCTGTCATATGCTATATATAATTCAGATAGACATTAGATATTTTAGAGCAATGAGAAAATTCTTAATTGCTTGAAGATGCCTATGTAAATTACATGAAGATGGGTTATGAAAATTAAAATTTACAAAGACTGGAGAAATGGCCCAGTAGCTAAGAGCACTGATTATTTTTCTGGAGGACGAAGGTTCAATTCCCAACACCCACATGGTGGCTCACAATTGGCTGTAACTCTAACTCCAAGAGATCTGGTGCCCTCTTTTGGCCACCCCAGGCACCAGGCATGCACACATGGTGCACAGAGATACATGTAGGTAAAACTCGTGCACATTTAAAAAATTAAAATTTATAAAAATGGCAAAAAGTATCTATTGACAATGACTATACTTGTTCTCAATAAAGAAATCCCTATTTAATTTATAGCACATATACCTTATACAAAATGAGCTAGCAAGGGAAACTACATTTCAGAAATTTTCAGTCCCTTTTCTCCTAAGCCACATTACTAGGTATGAGGAGTGAGGTTGCTTTAACTAGGCAGAACTGCAACTCCATGTCACTAGGGCAGATCGCTGAGCAAGGGTGTCACCCTACTTCAGTGTTCTTATTTGAAATCAGCAGATGCTCTGAGTATTGGGTCGTTACTACTTATTCATATTAGTGATTGAGAATAAAGTCATTGCTTGCTTTGTTTATTTATCCAAAAGGCTGTGGCTTACCAGGAGACTGACGTTTTCACCACACTTGCTTGACATTTGGCAGAAGTTCCTGACAGCGCACATGTCGTGTGTGCCTTTCTGTGTCTGCATCCCACAGGACCAGTGGCCACAATCTTTATACCCATTTTTTTCTGCTTCTTTCAACTTGATACAGCACTCCCTCACCATGTTCTTGATACCCTTCTACCCAAACCCCAAAATAAAAAAAATAAAAATAAAATAAAATAAAAAAAAACATAAATGTAGATGCAACTAAAACTGGGAGTATCACATGGATAGATTACAATTCAAACAACAAATTTCACATGGCAGTAGTCTGTATAAAGAGAAATTGTTGCATTAAATATTTAAAACTATACTTTGCATGTGAATGTATAAAATTCAACAGAAAGAAAACAACTTTTTTTTTTTATTCCTGATGAAAAGTGTTGAGCTTTCCCTGTCATCGGGTCCTACAAAGCACTCTGTATTAGAAAACATAACAAATAAATCTCACGGCTGCCTTAGGCAATGAGAAATGACTGCTGAACTACCCAGTAGTGAGCACTACCCGAGATCCTTGGTTAAAAAGTTTAGACTTAATGAGTTAGGACCTCCAGGGGAATTTTAGACAGATATTTATCATGTCCTTAACTGAGGTGATTATTGTACTTAAGCAGACTAGGAACACACATGAACACTAAATGCTACGCTAAAAATAATAAAGAATTCTCTAGTATTGAAGGGTTAAAATCTCAGTTATTTGGTGACATTAGTGTGTAAGAGTATAGTTAATATTTATTGGGTTCCTTTTGCCCATCCGTAAGACTCATATTCATGTTTGCCATTTGCCCCATAGCATGGTTATTTACACTTATGTCTTTTTCCACTGTGTAATAAAAAAAAAAAGTCTGTGCATTGTTCACCTCTATACATCCCATTATACCTAGATCTGTGCTTTGCACTCAGTAAGAACTCACTAAATGCTTTGTAAATGTTTGGTTGAATTCATGGAAAGCCTTGTTTGGGGGCATGAGTTACTTGTGACATACCCAGTGTGAATCATATCAAATATGGATTTCATAAAACCATATTCTGGCAGGACCTTTGCTTGTAAGTAGATGACATGGAAAATTCAGTTGGCATGAGTATTGTAACAGGTTTCTATAAGTGATGGTGAAGCAGTGTGCCATGACAACAAACAATTAAGGCCAAAAAGGACCAGAAGGATGATGTGTTCAACTTCTTTATTCTAAGTGGAGTTCCAGTTAGATGACCTGAGCTGCTCAAGGTCACTCTGTTAGTATTCCCATGAACACATCACCTTTCCTGGCTCCTGGGTCAGTGCATCTACCAAGATGGCATGCTGCTTCTCCATACTACTGAAATAGCCTTCTATGATGCCCAGTAGTTCATGTGCCGTATACATAATAACAAGTATGCATCAGTTACCTAGCAGTGAGGAAATGTGTAAATGGTTGGAAATTTCAGGCCTTTGTCTGGGAAAAGGTGACTATCTCTTTGTTAATTTTTTTTTCAGTGATTTAGAGAAAGTCTGTTACAAGTGATGACTTGTGGAAGCTATCCCATGGACTTTGTGGGAACTATAAACAAACAACTATGTTGTTTCTTCTTTAAATAATAAATCTGGTTGGCATTATTTATGATAAGATACTTATGCTGGTAAAGCCAAAAGTTCATATTTCACACATTCTCTGTCTTCCAAAGAAATTCTAGTTTTGCTATCATTAATGTTTTCACTCTTGACCTCGCCCTTATATAATTAGTTTCCACAGTGACATTAAGAAAAACAAAGGATGTATAATCCACTCTTGAAGCTTCCATATTTAAGAAAAGCAGGAGTCATTATGTATTATTAAGAAATCTAACATGTCAGTAAATAGGTTAATGGAAGGGGATTCATTGGACAATCTATTTCTCAGATTTGTCTGACTGAAGGATACAGCCCTGTATATTTGTACTTAAACATACTGAAACAAAAAGATAAAATATTAATCAACAGAAAATTGTCACAAATACACAGTGTGATGGAGCTGAAAGTAGTCCATCCAAATGAGTCACACCATGGACTCAGGCAGATTGAAGTTCAACTTTATCTTGGTAGACTCTTCATGGCCCCGGACTTTGCTTTGTTTGTTCCAGCAGGATGAGATGTGTATGCCAAGAGGGAACATAGGACAGGACGTGACATTCTTTTACTTAGCCTGAGTACATTAGGAACCCTGGAGAGGTTAAAAAAAATGCTCCTGTGGTTCAGAACTAAGTCTTTTATTTAGGAGAGATGACAGAGGTTCTGCTTGGTCAACAAAATGATGGACTGGGTATTAGGTCTATCTTGCACCTTACTGACATAAATTGGTATAGTTATGCTCTAACTGTATTTTGAGAGAAAAGTTTTATTTTAACAGGAAGGGTGATATGTAGGAGGAGCAAGGAGAGGAGGAGTAAGGAGAGGAGGAGGAGAAGGAGAGGAGGAGCTAGGTGATGAGAGAGAAAGAGAGAGGGAGGCCAGACATGGAGGCAGATGTTCACATGTCTCCACCAGTCAAAGATAGTTGATGTATCTAGGTTGGGTGTTAGGTTACACTTCTGATTGATATTAAGCATTACCAAGTTTATAAAGCCATTAGTTAACATTTAAAAAAATTGTATAAAAACAAAAGGGAGAAAGGGGTATGGGATAGGGGTTTTCTAGGGAGGGGAAATGGGGAAAGGGGTGGCATTTGAAAAGTAAATAAAATATCCAATAAAAATAAAATTATAACTATAAAAAAATGCTCCTGTGCATCACCCAAGAGTCACTGAATGGGCCACTATGATTTACCGAACAGATTGCTACTGGATTTGTTGCTGGCATTTCTACATAAACCAGCAGGTGGTTGGTAGGCATGGTCTATAATACCAATGCTCACAGTCCCTTCTCTGGAAACCTTACCTACAAAACAAACACAAGTGTTCAATTGATCAAAGAAATGAATATTATTATTGCTTTAGCTAATCCTCGAGAGTGTCCCATAACCTTCAGTAAACAAAAACATCTTTCTTTCACTTGGGGAAGCAGGAATCACATTAGGTGTCATCTTGCTTTTGTATCTTTTAACTCTCTGAACCCAATTTGCTATTTTGTGATTTTATAATTTAATGATAGGTTCGATTCTGGATGCTTTTGTGAAAATCTGATCTCATGATTCACCTTTCTCTGGCATTCCCTCACACTCTCACTTTGTTTACATTTATCCTCTATAATCCTATGGCATAAACACAGCTTTCCCACCATGCTGGATGGTTTTCTTTATCTCCTCATAGTTTGTGAGCTTCTTGACTTAAAAGATAATGCTTTGTTCTGTTTTATATTCACAAAAACATCATAAAACTTTTGGCTCTTAGTGAATGATAATTCAGTATCTTCTCCCGCCAAGAAATGTACTGTTTTAAGTTAAAATTTCTCTTAAAGACATACCATAGGATTTGAATAAACTCAAGAATGTATGCATAATTGATTTTTTTTATTTTCTCCCAACAAAACATCTAAGGAGATCTTTTGGAAAAACATTTAAATTTATGAAAAGATGCTAAATTTCACTCCAAAAAACTACAAAATTAAATTATTTTTAAATACTATTTCTGTTCACTATAGATTTTTTTTAAAATGTTATAGCAAATATTTCTGATAGCAAGACTTAGAAAGCTGACCTATATGCATCCCAGTAGCTATGGAAGTTGTCCCAGATATGTCCCAATGACTATGGAACATGATGAAAGATAAAGACACAGCAAACACTATGCACAAAACATTTGGTTCAGTAGTTTTGCTTTTAGGGGTCATATTTTACAGAAAGAGATACTATGGGATCTACTTTTCACACATAACTGGGAAATATAATAATTATCGAAGTTATGTAGTAGAAACAACTTGAATATCCATCTGTTAGATGCTAGTAAAGTCATCTTTGCTATTGTTACACACAACCAGTACTCTGCACATAAAAAAATAAAGATTAACTTCAATTAATAACTTTCAAAGAAGAGAAGTAAAGGGAGAGATAAAAAGAGTTCTCAGTGTACCCCAATTTCCAAAATGTATTTTTTAAAATTCATACAAATTTCATAAACTCTCATCAGGTTGGCTGAAAGGAAATAAGGAAGGGTACATCAAAGGAAAGCTGCAGCATTACCTACAGGAGCTGGAAAGGTGGGGTGGACAGGAGAAGTATTTCAGGAACACAGCTTTGATTTTGAAATATGCAATATTTTACTTGCTGGAAATAATAAATGAGAAAGTGTGATCGGGAAATCAGTAAGTAGGTTACCTTCTCAGGATGTCACATCTTCTCATATATGACAGAAAAACAGTTCAAGTGACTCTGAGTACAGTATTCAGACTATATGATTTAGTAAAATTAAAGGTAAGAAGCAGAACACAAATTTTTCAACTCATAAAACAATTTTGTGTCGTATCTCTTACTAGAATTACAAAATCTTTTATGTACTGTCTGGGGAAAATGAATGACCCTAGAAATGCTGTAGGGAACAGTGGAAAGGAAGGGAAAGGAGTCTTGGGGTACTTGAATTTGATGTAAGAAAATAATTAGAAACAAAGATTCCCAGACTGTGATAACGAGATTCACCAGATGTCGATGGCATCCAGGTACCCAGAGTCACGTGGCATCAGTGATAAACAATGATAAAGAATTCTGCAAGTTCCCACATTTTAACACCTAAGTGGTACTTTTCCTCAAAGGTAACTTAAACTTTTTGAAGTACAAGCTTATTCCAAGTTAGGTACATGGAAAATACAAATTGAGTCTTGTATATCTTGTATCAATGGTGATGGTGGTGGTGGTGATGATGATGATAATGATAATGATGATACAGTAAGCCCTCACAAAATAGCAGTACAAAGTCGGTTCTAAGAGGCTGTTAATGACCAAATTTAATATAGTTTCAACATCAACAAGTAATATTGTACAAACGTGCTGAATATGTGGAAAAGGGAGGGTATGTTAAATTATAGATTTTCTACATCTAGATTCTGTGTCTATATATAGACTATCTATCATATAATAATACCTATTACATATAAGATACTACAGAAGGGGTAGTAAGGCTAGAAAATCACCACTGCAAACAAAGAACAACTGATTCATAGAAGAACCATTAGTAACTACTAGAACCACTGGAAGAAATGTGGTTGTAAAATAGTATGTTTATAGTCATGGGGCTTCATTCCAGAGATTGTGTGTTAATTACAAAAAGAGAAGTGATCCCTTATACTAGATGAAGTTGTCAGTTTCTGTTACCACAGTGATAAAACGACAGAGACAACAAGGAAAAATTCAGCAAGACAACCTGACAACACCCACCTTCTAATGAGATGCAATATAAGACAACAGAGCAGGGGCTAGAATAGGCAATGCTAGACATCAGATCGATCCTTATAGACAAGTCCCCTTTGTGAGAAATCAAGGAACAAGTAAAGAAATTGCTTCATGTCATCTGATGACATGAAGCCAGTAGAAGACGCCAAAATGTTCACTGAGCCTCAGTCTTACATCTACAAGTAAGAGGAAACCCCCAGATCTTAGCTTCTACTTGGAAATGAGAAGACTGCATATATTCTCAACATTTGGATTTTGTTGACCTGACTTGAGAAAAGCAGAGCAAGGAATGAGCAGGAATAGAGGTAGCTTGTACACAGCAGTCTAGTCTTCATGATCCAGGTTTTTCCCTCTATTGACCAAATCATGTCTCCTTCCTTAATAACTTTCTGACTAAGCTGACTGATTGGTGCAGCTGCCTCTGTTCTTTCAGGTCTGTAAAACCCCTCATACAGTTCATATTAGATCCTTATATTTTGCATAGGTGAGGAATACTGTAAAGAACAGTTCTTAAGCTTAAGAATTTAAGTTTATATATTCTTGAACTTGTGTTGAACTCATGTTTTCAGAGTTCTTTCCCACAGCCTTAAGGGCTGCCCTGAATGTCACAGCTTTACCATATTACTGAGAATAACTGGAAACATTTTTGCTTTGCAGAATCTTGCTTCTGATTATCATGGAATTATTTCCCCAAAGGGAAGACAATTTCTGTTAAGGAGGAACATAAAGTAAACTATGTACATTTTTTTTTTTTTTTTTTTTTGAGACAGGGTTTCTCTGTGTAGCCCTGGCTGTCCTGGAACTCACTTTGTAGACCAGGCTGGCCTCGAACTCAGAAATCCGCCTGCCTCTGCCTCCCAAGTGCTGAGATTAAAGGCGTGCACCACCACTGCCCGGCCAACTATGTACATTATTATGCAAACAAGTTACACTTACAGCAGCCATCAGAACTCAATGCCCGGCCAACTATGTACATTATTATGCAAACAAGTTACACTTACAGCAGCCATCAGAACTCAAGGAGACCCATGTTCTGGTGTCTCTTCACTAAGGGCAGAAAATGCTGGACCAGCAAAGACCTGTAAACAGCCAAAATGGAGAGTGATTGAGAAAGACACCAGTTATAAATCTCTGGCCTCCACATACATGCACATTCACAAACACATACACATAAAACAACAACAACAAAAAAAACCTCAAAGAGGAGGAAGAGAGAAAGATGCATACAGAAGTTTGTGGGGACTTACAAATATCTAGCCTAGCTGATGTTCAAGATACATGGAGCTGTTTTTACCAAACCCAAAGCAACAACAAGAAGTTCATTTTAACACACAGCAATAATGAGCTTGAAGAAAATAAACAAAGCAGGGCCAAATCAAAAGATCAGAATAGTGCTCGCTTTGGCAGCACATATACTAAAATTGGAACAATACAGAGATTAGCATGGCCCCTGTGCAAGGATGACATGCAAATTCGTGAAGCGTTCCATATTTGAAAAAAAAGAAAAGATCAGAATAAACTTCCAGAACACACCCTAAAAATGTCTGCAGAAGAATTAGCTGCAGAAAATGTACAGTTACCATCATAGAGATGCCCACCCCTCAAGAGTAAGTAGCCAACAATATCAAAGTTTCAAAAAGTTGAAAAGTATTTTTAAAAGAATGAAATAAAAAGATTGGAGCTAAAGAATGCAAAATCTAAACTGAATAACTCATGGCAGGAGTTTAATAGCCAACATGATCAAGCGGGTAAAAGAGCTAGGTGTCTGTTGCTTATGTTATTTGAAAATTACCCCTTATCCACAGAGACACGCTCCAAAACTCCATTGCAGGCCTGAAACTCATGACTGTGCATGTTACCTGTAAATAACATGCATTTCCTATTCATAAAACACACACCCAATGCCTTTGCCTTCCTTATTAATAATTAATTCTGCACAGAACTTGTAAATTTTTTAAAGTACATCAAAAATAACATGAACTTCTTTTTTTCTTCCTCAGAATCTTATAGATAAGATTTGAACTTATATGTCTTAAACAATTTCAACACATGATTTTTGTCCTTCTTGCTTGAGAACTTTTTCTTTTCCCTTAAAGGAAGTGTCTTATAGCCTCTCTTTCACATAGCAAGATTGTTGGCATCATTACCTGGTGTTTTGAGTCCATTATTAGGTAAAATAAACGGTTCTGAACACACCTCTTAAAATACAAGAAAGGCTATGATAGATCACCTGTTACTCATGTGACAGATGGATAACATAGATGGTTGTCCCGATGAAGACATGCAGACAGGATGGGCCAGGAAAAGCCATCCTGCTACTTAGACTACAGCTTAAAGCTTTATGGATTGTTTACTTTTGGGATTATCCAGTTAATATTTGCAGAGCACTGCTGCTTCAAATAATTGAAACCTCAGAAAGCAATACCGTAACCAAAGTGGAGTACTGTATTCAGTTGGAAAGAAAAAAAAAATGATGAATAAGTAAAGACTGCCTCGGGACACGACATCAAATGAAACAGCTAATGGATAATGGAAAAGAGAAGGAAGGAAAACTTACTAGAAGAAATAATGAGTAGAGACCTCACAAATCTGAAAGGGGAGTAGATATCGAAACGCGGGAAGACTATGAACTCCAGGAAGAACTGAAGACTTTCATAACAGCATGCATTTGGATCAAAACTTCAGAAATGAAGAAGCGTTTTGAACATTGCAGAAGAAAACCAATCGCCCACATTAAAGAGAGCCTTCCTAATGCCACCAGCATATTTCTCCACAGAAACTTTCAAGGGCACAAGTCAGGTGGGGGTAGGGACAGGAGAGAAATTTAAAGTGCTGAATGAAGAAAACAATTCAAAACCCTGTCAAGCAAGAATGCTACATCCAGCAAAGCTGCCCTTCAGAGATGAAGGATACCTCAAAATATCAGAAAGTTTTTAAAAAATGATAAAAACATTCCCAGATAAACAAAATAATCTTTATTTGCCCACAAAAAGCACAAGGGGGGTTTTGGGGTTGAGGGCTAGTTGAGAGCTCACCATGAGAACTCACTGAGAGAAAGCACTGTGACCCTGGAATGACAGTGTGTGCATCACTCAGTCATGACGTAGAAGTTAGAAAACAAGTGTGAAAAATATGTGTAACTTCTTAAATCACACAATATAAAAACCTGAGTTCTGTGATAACATTGGTGAAAAGGATGGGCAAAAACTGTTTTACTGAAGTTGAAGGTAAAATTATTATGAGATGAAAATGTCAGATTATACTTGCTGATAATTAGATTTTAATGCCTTGGGCATTAAGAGAAATACTTACATAAGGGACAAAAATAGAAAATGAGAATAAGTCAAAGTACATCACAATAAAATTTAGAAATCCAAAAGAAACCAGTGGAGAAAGACAAAGGGTCAAACTGGCTACAAAGACAGGTTAAAACGTATAACAGTACTAGTGATTCCTATTGGCAGTAAGTAATGTTAAATGCAAATGATAAAATTCTCTATGAAAAGACATAGAGTAACTTAATAGAGACAAAATCCAAACTGTCACTACTGTTTACAGGACACTCACTTTAGGCTTACTGACAGACATGGATGATAATAAACTCCTTTGGAGACACACACACACACATATATATATATACATGTGTGTGTATGTATATGTGTGTGTGTGGTGTCCAAGAGCAGTACAGCCGAATGTTTCTCTGAGGAACTTCTGAATCCACAAAGATTTCCATGGTAGCTATACAAATTCGCGCTACCTCCAGCAAAGAATAAGTGTTCCCTTTCTACAGATCTGGTGTCCTTTGTTTCTTTGATCTTTTTTTTTTTATATATATATACAAGCAAACATTTAATTGGGGCTGGCTTACAGTTTCAGAGGTTCAGTCTGTTATCATAGTGGGAAGCATGCTATCAGGCAGGCAGACTTGGTGCTGGAGGAGTCAAGTTCTACACCTTGACTTGAAGGTAGCCCAGAGGATATTTTCTTCCACAGGCAGCCAGGAGGGGGGATCTGAATCACGCTATCCAGAATTCAGCATATACATTAGACCTCAAAGCCCCACCTCCACAGTGGCACATTTCCTTTAACAAGACTAAACCTCCCAATAGTGCCTCTTCCCCTGGCCCAAGCATATTCTAACCACTACATTCCACACCATAACCCCCATAGACTTATTCAAACTCATGAGTCTATGGGGGCCTTACCTAGACATAGCAAAATATATTTAGTCTAGCTTTAAAAGTTCCCATAGTCTATCATAATCTCAATAATATTTAAAAGTCCAAAATTCAAAGTCTCTTCTGAGAGTCATACAATCACTTAACTGTAATCCTTTAAATAATTAAAACTAAAAAGAAGATCACATACTTCCAACATCACAGGATATACCTTACTATTCTAATACATCATACAGAGGAAATACTGGACCAAAGCAAGACCAAAAACCATCTGGGCAAACTCCAAACTCTGCGTCTTAACGTCTGATGTCCAACCCCTTTCAGCTTTGTTGACTGCAACACAATTCTCTCCCCTGGGCTGGTTCCACTCCTTGTCAGCAGCTTTCCTTGGCAGGTATCTCACAGATCTGGCATCTCTAACATCTTGGGGTCTCCAAGGAAACTTCAACTTCATATCTCCTTGTTCCAGTGTCTGAGTTTCACATCTAATCTTCTGGACTCCACTAAAGGACTTGGATCACTTCTCCAGCTCTGTCCTCTGCACAGCCTCTGGCTGATTCCATTCAATTTCTGCTGCTGTTCTTGGTGGTCATCCCATAGTACTTGCATCTCCAATATTCTGGGGTATTCTGTTGCAACTCGGCTGCTCTTTCACCAATAGCCTCTGCTAGGCTCTCATCATGGTACCAAACCTCTAGTTCTTTGCATGACCCCTTCAGTCTTGGGCCTTCAACTGCCATTTAGGCTGAACCTTTACCAATTACCTTTCCTGGCCTTTCATACTGCTAAACCTCGACAGTTCTCCATGACCCATTCATGCCTTCAAAACCAATACTACCTGGGTGATTCTTACAACAAGATCTATCTCTGGAATATAGCTTCTTTGTCCTTTCACAAAACACTTCCCAGAAGATTTAGCCTCAGTAATGCTGGTATCTTCTTAATCACCACTAATTTCTTAGCCCTAGCTAAACAGGATCAATTGTCCCAGTAACCCCTTGTATTGTTGATTCTAAAGCAAGGTCCACATGGTTGAAGCTGCAAAGTTCTGCTTCTTGCTGAGACTGGAACATGGCTCTCCTCTTCTATTACATCTTCACCAGCTTTCTGTTTTCAATAATTAAACCCACTGCCTAAGCTTAGATGTCCTGGAACTTTCTCTGTAGATTGACATTTTTTTTTCCTTTTTTTATTGGGTATTTTGTTTACTTAGATTTCAGATGTTATCCTCTTTCCCCATTTCCTCCCACCATAAACCCCCTATCACAATGCACCTCCTCATTTTTGTTTTTATACCATTTTAATTACATGCAAGTATTAAGGTCAGTTCTAGGTTGAGGAACTAACAATACAATAGATGCAAATAGTCAAGGAACAAGCAAGACAATAAACACAGATAGTCAAAGAACAAGAAGGCAATAAACAAAGTTCCATGATCACTTGGGCTTATCAGGAAGACCAAAATATCTGAGCCTACTTCTCTGTCCCAGTCCAAAGTCATTTCATGCCTGAAGCCTTGATCTTTGTTCTAGCCTAAGATTTAGATTCCTGCCTGAAATTACTTCTTTGTTTTAGCCTAATGTCAGATTCCTGCCTGAAGCCCATTTCCTTGTCCTTGGCCCATGTCAGATTCCTGCCAAGCAGTCCCAAAAGCTCTCCACATCTTCCCTTTTTTTTATTTCATAAACAAGACTGAGCATGTCTAAGGTTGTTCTGACAAGAATGCCTTCCTTACACTTCATGGAATATGCATTATCAAAAGCAATGTACTTTTCTCTTAGGTTGAAAAGGCTCTGTGCAGAATTTTACCTATCCTTGGCTTGCCAGCCTGTTAAATTAATAACTCTGTCTGGGGGTCCATTTTCAGTTTCATGTCATGTACTTTGGCTGACAACATGTTGATGTTGTTAAAGACAAGCTTTAACAAGGATTCCCAGGACAAAAGGGGCTAGCATGATCAATCTATATATGCCATTCTTGAAGCCTGACCAAAATGAAAATACTGATGTCAGGCCATGGATAATTTTATCAGCATTATCTGCAGCATCCAAGCTCAGCAGAGCAGCATTCTTTAAATTCATAATCTCACTATGCAAAGTTAAAACATCCAGAGAGGTGTTAAAATTATGCCAAATGCACTGCAAGTGTCTTTAAATTTTTTCCTAATTATAATGACTATCATTGTAAATTTTAGAAGTAGCACAACTCCATTAGTATTTGGCATGACACTCGAGATAGCTCCTTACTCTTAAACTCTGAACCTCCTTCTATTGAATAGGATAAAGAACATCAATTCCTTGTTCTAAATGCCTATCTAAATCTTCTTGTATACTCAACACGTTAGTAATAATTTTTTGCTAAATGCTTAACAAAAGTAGCTGTCTTAACTTATGTCAAAGCAAGTGCAGAAGCAGTGGTGTTAGCAGTTAATGTAATTAAAGCTGTTATACCAGCAATAATCAAGCCCACTGCCCTCTTGCTTCTGCTTAAAACCTAACTCACTTCTTCCAGTACATGCAAGCTTTTTTCAGAAAACCAAGATTCTGTAATATTCAGGGCAATAAGACAAAAGCTGATTGATAGACCCCCAGTAACAAACATGCCAGGTTTCAACACACTAACACAATTAGAAAATATACAATCAATGCAACTTACAATAAATACTGTAGAAGAAACAAAAGTAATTTTAACTTGACAATTAAAAGAGCCTTAACACATGTACTAACAGTTGCTTGAAATCCAGATCCTGTCCCAACTTTATCTCTTGCTAGCATAACATCATAGAGAAATGCAGCTAATTTCCAAATATGTCTCTAAAGATGTCCAGATCCAGCCTTCCAAATGAAGACTGTTATTTACAATATTAGATTGGTTTCTAGACCAGTCCATGATTGAATCCAAATAACTGGTTTCTTAGATCTTTGATCTTGAGCATTCTGCCTCCCAAGTGCCGGGATTAAAGATTTAAGTCACCTCACCCAGTTAGATTTTTCTTTTAATCGTTTGAGGTATGTAGCTATCAAGAAAATACAAGTTAAAACTACTTTGAAATGTTATTTTATCTCAGTCTGAATTCAAGGTCAGCCTGGTCTATGTGGTGAGTTCCAAAACAGCTAAAGCTGATAGGGAGACCTTGTCTAAAAGCAACAACAAAAAATTTTTTTTAAATCAAAACCATTTATATTTCATCTTTGAGAACTGTTTGGATCCATGTTACAGTTTTTAATTAGGTTGTTTTTTCTCTCGATGTTCAGTTTTTTCAGTTCTTTGTATATTCTAGGGATTAACCCTCTGTCAGATACATAGCTGGTAAAGTTCCTCACTGTCACTGCATTGGGATCCATCTGTGGTTTTTATATCTATCAATGTTTGTTTAACAAAGTTGAGTGTCCTTGCATTTGGTACAGCAGTGTTTACAATAATATTCTCTCTGTGGATTTAAGTTTACAATTATAATATCCTCTTTGTGGATTTTTTCTTTGATGAGTATGAAATATTCTCCCCTATCTCTTCTGATTAGTTTTGTTTAGAACACTATTTTAAGGGCTGCAGAGATGGCTTGGGGGTTAAGAGCACTGACTGCTCTTCCAAAGGACCCAGGTTCAATTAAACACATGGTAGTTCACAACTGTCTAGCTTCTGTTCCAGTGTATCTAACTCTCTCACATATGCAGGCAAAACATCAATGTACATAAAATGAAAATAAGTGAACTTTAAAAAAAAAAAAAAACATTTTATCAGACACTAGAGAATCTATACCTTCTCTTTGTCTCCTTTGTTTGGAGTTTCTTCTTCCAGCCCATAGCCCTATCCTTGGTGGTAAGCTGTGGTGTGAGGGGACAAAAAGATGCATTATGTTTTCTAATCCAGTCTGTTAGTCTCTACCTTTTTGTTGAGTAATTGAAACTGTTAAAATTGAAAGTTGTTATTTAATACTTTTTATTACTGTTATTTTGCTGGAGTCGTGTTTCTGTCTTGGTGTTTATCTATTCTTGCATTATGTATTCCTTGTGATGTGTTTTCATATAATTTTCAGGCAAAGTATTTCTTCTAATATTCTTCTGCAGAGCAGAGTTTAGGGAAATAAATTCTTTCTCCTTCAATTAAAGATGATAGTTTTGTTTGGTTTGGAAGTTCAGGCTGTGGTCACTTAGAACTTATAGGACATCTGTCCAGGTCCTTCTGCCTTTCAAAGTCTTCATTCAAAAGTCAAGCATTAAGTCTGATAGGCCTGCCTCTATGTGTCTTTCTCTCTTTCTGCTCTCAATTTCTCTTCCTTTACCCTGTGCATTTTATATCTGATTATTATGCCCTGTGGAGACGTTTTTTTTCTGGTCCTGCACCTTAGTAAGCATCTCTTTCTTTAGATTTGGAAATTTTCTTCTATGATTTTCTTGAAAATAATTTCTGTACACTATGACCTGAGTTTCTTCTTCTTATATTCCTACTATTTGAAAGTTTGGTATTTTTTTAGTGTTTCAGATTTTCTGTATGTTCTCTTCTTGAGAGTTCTTATATTGAATATTTTCTTTGAGTGACTCACTTCCTCTACCTTTTTTCTGAGGCCTGGCATTCTTTTCTACATGACATTCTCTTTGATGTTTCAAGTTTTATTTTATTTTGGATTTTGATCACAGACTCTATCTCTTTATTAAATTCCATATTCTTCTCCTGAATTGTTTTCATTGTTTCATTCCACTCTCTGTTTTCCCATTCCTCAGTCAGGCATTTGCTTATATACTCCTTGAGATCAGTGAACAGACTTATAATTGCTATTTTGAAGTCATTTTCCTATGCATTATGTAAGGTGCTTTTCTCAAAAATAACTACACTAAGCATGCTGATTTGGGGTAGAGACATATGTCTTCATTATTTATGTTGTTGGTAGTTTGTGATTGGACCTAGACATATGGAATTAGGTTCTCAGTAGTAGTTCTTGGTGGGTTTCTGATCTACCTATGTTTGGTCTTAGCCCAACCTATCAGAATGTGGGTCCCTTGAATGGTGGTTGGTGAACAATATTGGAGACACTATATATTGTGGCTTGCAAGTGGAATATCTAAAGTGGTCTCATCTCAGTGGTAGTTCTGGTCAGACTCCATGAGTACGAATGGGTGCCAGGCAAGATGGAGATTAGGGAATCTGGCTAGGTGAAAGGGGGAGTGGGGTCCGACACCCAGATGATTCATTGTAACCACATTTTTAAAGAAGAAATAACTAAAAATACCTTCACTCTTGATAGTATATTTTTAATATTAATCTAATCATGAAGAAATAAATTAAATAAATCTAAACTTTGATATATCCTACAAAGCAAATATCCTCAACTTGTGACAAAATATAGACTGTTATATTCTAAAAACATATTATAGGGGGCTGGAGCAATGGGTCAGTCAGTTGGAGAGCTACTGCTCCTTCAGAGTCCCCATGTTGTGGTTCCAGTAACCACATTAGGCAGCTCATAGCCACCTAAACTCCAACTCCAGATCTGCCACACTCTTCTGGCCTGCACAGGCAACAGTACACACATAAAAAAAATTTTAAAAACGAGTCTTCTAAAGGAGATTTAAAGTTTACAAAGAAACTATAAGATAGTGTAACCTAATGTAATTTATAAATCTAAGAAGGCTTGAATCCAGAATTTTTTTTTTAAATCTATTTGGTCATTTGTTTTCTAGTTCCTAATTCTGGATGACGAAATAGCCCTCAAACAGTGGTTTTTAAACAGAAATCATTATAGTATGAGCACCCTTTTTCTCTATAGGACTTGGCTAAGGAAGACATGCAGTGGAAGGAGAAAGGTGTGTACTAGGCTAAAGAAGGTGTGCACTGGCTAAAGAAGGTGTGCCCTGGCTAAGGAAGGTGTGCCCTGGCTAAAGAAGGTGTGCACTGGCTAAAGAAGGTGTGCCCTGGCTAAGGTGTGCACTGGCTAAGGTGTGCACTGGCTAAGGAAGGTATGCACTGGGTTAAGGAAGGTGTGCTCTGGGTTAAGGAAGGTGTGCACTGGCTAAGGAAGGTGTGCACTGGCTAAGGAAGGTGTGCCCTGACTAAGGAAGGTGTGTACTGGCTAAGGAAGGTGTGTACTGGCTAAGGAAGGTGTGCCCTGGCTAAGGAAGGTGTGCCCTGGCTAAGGAAGGTGTGCACTGGCTAAGGAAGGTGTGCCCTGGCTAAGGTGTGCACTGACTAAGGAAGGTATGCACTGGGTTAAGGAAGGTGTGCACTGGCTAAGGACAGTGTGTACTGGCTTTTTCTTGACAAGCTTCCCCTGGTTGCTTTCAGTGACAAGCACTGAAAGCCGGGTGACTGGCACAGCTGGAAGCTGCTGTGGTATTTGCCCCTTTCATTCATTCTTGGTTCTCTGTAGAAGTGTGAGTCTCTAGAGGTCGTGTGACAGAGCTTTGCAGAGGCACTAATCCAGTCACACAGGAGATTGGATGATTGGGTTTGGGCCTCATATTGTTCAAGATTAGTTTATCAGACCCTGTCTTTTTAAACCCATGAGTGACCCTTGTCTTTCCTTTGTCAGCTGTTGTCCCCCATTGCTCTTGTGTTCTTTCATGTCCTAATGCTTTTCTATAATGTATATCCCTTACAATGTGTAGCCAAACTAAGACATGTGCATGAATTCTGTTAAAAAGAAATGAAGGTCACAAGTATAGATTACAGTTGTTCTGCTGTCAGAACAACTGTAATCTATACATAGGCCAGTTCTGTGGCTCATGAACAGTGCAGACCTGGGACAGCAAGGGGAAGATGACATACTCAGCTTTGGTTTCCTCTGTGCCACTGCATCATCGTCTGATAAGAAGCTAGATGCTTACTTTTTTTCATTACTTTTATTGGTTATTTTACTTATTTACATTTCAAATGTTATATCCCTTCCCAGTTTCCCCTCTACAAGCCCCCTATCCCCTCCTCCCTCTCCCCTGCCTTTATGAGAGTGATTGCCCCACCCACCCACCCACTGCTGCCTCAATGGCCTAGTGTTCCCCTATCCTGGGTCATCAAACCTCCACTGGACCAACGGGCTTCCCTCCCAGTGATGCCCAACAAGGCTGTCCTCTACTACATATCCAGCTGGAGCCATGGGAACCTCCTGAATACTCTTTGGTTAGTTATTTAGTCCCTGAGAGCTCTGGGGGATCTGGTTGGTTGATACTGTTGTTCTTCCTGTGGGGTTGCAAACCCCTTCAGCTCCTTCAGTCCTTCTCCTAACTCCTCGGTTGGGGTCCCCGTGCTCAGTCCAATGGTTGGCTGTGCACATCCGCCTCTGTATTGGTCCAGCTCTTGCAGAGCCTCTCAGGGGACAGCTTTATCAGGCTCCTGTCAGTAAGCAGTACTTCTTGGCATTAGCAATACTAGGTGCTAGAAATCAAGGTTTCAAAAGTATTACCAGGACATCATAATGCTCACTGCATCAGTGGTAAGGACACACTCCAGATAAGACTCTTTAGCCTCAGAAAAGGGTCCAGATGGTCATATGAAGAAAAAAAAAATGTATGGAGAGGTCTGACTAAACAGCCTACCATCATTACCTTGACGTTTCTGCTTCCTCTCTTAGTACTCTGCCATGCTGGAGGTTCACTATTAAATGTCTAGTGCAAGGAAAGAGAAAAAAAACATATTAATTGTGATAAAAGAAAAATAGAAACAAGGTCAGTGTTCAACTGAAAGAAAAAGCTTTTAAATTGGTGCCTATTTAAAATCATGATTATGGACGCTACTGGTAATGACATGCTATGAAATATCTTAACTGTCAAATTAGGAATTAATACAAAAACACAGATATTTTTAGAAGAAATAACTGCAGCACTTTCTGAGAGTTTAAAAGATCCTTTCCTTCAAACTTCAAAACACTAACGTTGTCTCGAAGTTTGCGGGAGAAGAGGTAAACACCAGAAATGGTGGCTTAACTGTCTGTAACCTACTTCCTCCTTCCAAAAGCTGAGTGGACTACAGCCCTGAACAAGAGGTCATCAAGGACCAGACCTTGAAAGGGGGGACCAGGTAACCAAGGTACTGGTTCAGCCAACATGGGTTCCATGCAGCCACGTAAGTCTTCACTGAAGTAGTTAGTGACTATGACTATCAATATATATATATTTACATATGTAGAGAGAGAAAACATATATATGTATATATATACATATATATATGTAGAGAGAGAGAGTGATATATATATATATATATATATACATATATATATATATATATATGCCTTATCTGACCTTGGTGGATATTTTACATATGTGGAAGTTTAAAACTGGAGTTTAAAAAGGATTTCATATACTTCCTGAGAGGGAAACAAATAGGATAAAAATCTGCATTGCTCCCATCGCTGAGCTCTGATGACAGAACAACCGTGGTCCACACTTGTGGCCTTTCACCTTTTTTTAAACAGAATTCATGCACATGTCCTAGTCTGGCTACTCAGTGTAAGGGATAAATCTCAGAAAAGAATTTGGACACGGGTAAAGAATATGGCAACAGTGGAGAATGAAAGCTGCCAAAAGAAAAATACATAAGAAGAACCCAAGGAACTGAGAAAACCCAGTTATATGGCAGCTTGGGACTACTCCACGCCAAACACACAGCCCCAGTGTGGTGGTTTGAATAGAAATGCCCCCATAGACTCATGTGTTTGAATGCTCAGCCCGTGGGGAATGGCACTATTAGGAAGTGTGCCCTTGTTCCTATTAGGGGAAAGTGTGTCACTGTGGAGGCCGGTTTTGAGGTCTCCCATGTTCAGGCTTTGCCCAAGGTGGAATCTGGTCTCCTCCTTGCTGCCTGTGGATCAAAATGTTATACTCCTCCAGCACCATGTCTGCTGCAGGCTGCCAGGCATCCCGCCATCATGATAATGGACTGACCCTCTGAACCTGTAAGCCAGTCTCAATTAGATGTTTTCCTTTGTAACAGTTGAGCTGAACACAGTGTCTCTTCACAGCAATAAATCCCAAGCTAAAACAGCTGGGCAATGCTAGGTTGGTAAATTGGCAGACAGCGTCCTGTAGTCTACCAGGAGAGGAAGGTACTGTACTGGCTGGTTTTATGTGTCAACTGGATACAAACAAGCTGGAGTAAACACAGAGAAAGGAGCATCCCTTGAGGAAATGCCTCCGTGAGATCAAGCTGTAAGGCAGTTTTCTCAATTAGTGATCAGTGTGGGAGGGCCCAGCCCACTGAGGGAGGTGCCCTCGTGATGTTTTGTGCAGGAATACAAGCCCTGAGGAAGACAGTAACTTACAATTATTTTAAGTAGAGGGCACCTCCCTAGCTGCCTCTTTCTGGTTCTCGATGGATGTGATTTTTCTTTCGGTTTAGTTTTATAAAACGTAAAAATCCAGCACAAGATTTGTAAGCTGATTTCTACACCGAAGCCCCTGAGAAAAGTCAATCCCAGATGCGGTGTTTGGCTTACCTGCCTACCTAAAAGCTGAAGAAGAGACTTAATAGCAACTCCATTACCAGGATGCTGTGGGATATTTTGCTAGTACAACTTTAAAAATGGAATTAAACCATCCGCTGGAGCCTTCTGTGCCACTGTGTTTTAAATCGAAGGCTACTCGCTGTATAAACGTGATTTCCGTGGTTTAACTTTAGGCTGTTTTCTGAGGTCCTCCCATGTACTGGGAATGCGTCAGAAGCATAGATAGCTTCGTTTCCTGTGGAGGCTGGAAACTGTTAGCAGCAAAGTTTGGAGACAGTCTGAATGAGTGCTTTGCCATATGTTAAACTAAACTTGATATGAAAAATCATATCTGTTTCCAGTTTCCCAGAACATTCAAACAGAAAAAGAAAAAAAAAAGAAGAAGAAGAAGAAGAAGAAGCAACTCCAGCTTTAGAAATATAAAAAGCATCTGTCGGCACAGGAAATTCTGCTCTGTCATTTCGCAAATGATCCCTACTTATAAGTACAAGAGAAATCAGACCTGGTGAACTCTACAGAAAATGATGTGCTGTTTTGTTTAACATTTGAAGTAGCTATCCATAATTCCACGTGGCTGGCTGGCTGCTGAGTGACCATGGCACAGAGATCTCAGCAGTGCTACCCAGTGAGGTCCTGAAGTATTGATGTTTCCAAGTTAAACCTTCTGTGTGATGTTTGTGGTTAAATGCTCCCACTACCATCTCCAGCTCAGGAAGACTCAGGAGCATTCACAAAATATGTGGCAGTTTCACCCGAATGCTTCATTTCTCACTGAATTTTCCCAGAGTCAGTTACTCAAATACAAATGCCCTTAACTTAATTGGCAGTACCACTTTGTGAAGTAGGCCATTTGATTGATTGATTGACTGGTTGATTGATTGATTGATTGACTGTTAGATGTGACTTGCTATGTAGCCCCGACTAGTCCGGAACTTGCTATGTAGACCAACCCAGCCTTGAAACACGGAGAACCAGTGCCTCAGCCTCCTGCTGGGATTAACCCCCACATCTGGCTGTTAGTAGCACTTTTTTTTTTTAACTTATTCACTTTACATTCCACTCTCTCCCCACACTCCTAGTCATCCTTCCCACAATCCTTCCTCATTCCTCACCCCTTCTCCTCTAAGAAAGTGGAGGCCCTCTTGGGTATCCCCCCACCCTGGTATATCAAATTTCTCTGGGGCTACATACATCCTCTCTCACTGAGGACAGACGAGAAAGCCCAGCTAGAAAAACATAGCCCTTGTACAGGCAACAGCTTTTGAGATAGCCCTCCACTCCAGTTATTTTGGACCCATAAGAAGACCGAGCTACACATCTGCTACATATGTGCAGGGAAGCCTAGGTTCAACCCATGTGTGCTCTTTGGTTGGTGGTTCAGTCTCTGAGAGCCTCAAGGGTCCAGGTTAGTTGACTCTTGGTCTTCCTGTGGAGTTCCTATCCCCTTAGGGACCTGTAATCTGTCCTCCTATTCTTCCATAAGAGTTCCCAAGCTACAACCACAATTTGGCTGTGGGTGTCTGCATCTGTCTGAGTCAGCTGCTGGGTGGAGCCTCTCAGAGGACAGCCTTGCTACACTCTTGTCTGCAAGCATAATAGAGTATCATTAATAGTATCAGGAGCTGATGCTTGCCAATGGGATGGGTCTCGAGTTTGGGTTGTTTATTGAATGGTCATTCCCTCAGTCTCTGTTCCATCTTTGTCCGTGCATTTCTTGGAGACTGGATAAATTTGGGGTTGAAAGTTTTGTGGGTGGGTTGGTATCCCTATCGCTCCACTGGGGTTCCTGCTTAGCTACAGGAGGTGATCTCTTCAGATTCCATATCCCCAATGCTGTGAGTCACAGCTAAGGTCACCCCATTGATTCTTGGACTACTCCCTTATCCCAGGTCTCTGTCTCATCTTAGAGATGCCCCTCACCTCCCCACCCCTGTCAGTTGCAGATTTCCATTCATTCTCATGGCCATCTGGCCATCCCTCCTGTCCTTCCTCACACCTGATCCTGAACCCCCCCCCAATCCTCCTCCCTATCCACCCTCACATTCAGTTCCCTCCCTCCATCTGTCTCTTATGACTATTTTATTCCCCCCTTCTAAGTGAGATTCAAGCATCCTCAATTGTGCTTTTCTTCTTGTTTAGCTTCTTCGGGTCTGTAGTGTAACATGGGTATACTATGTACTATGACTAATACACACTTATAAGTGAAGACATACTATGCATGACCTTTGGGGGCTGGGTTACCTCACTCAGTATGATATTCTCAAGATCCATCTATTTGCCAGCAAAATTCGTGATGTCTTTGTTTTTAATAGCTGAGTAGTGTTCTATTGTTTAGACGTGCCACACTTCTTTACCCATTCTTCAGTTGAGGGACATCTGGGTTGTTTCCAGTTCCTGGCTATTAAGATAAAGCTGCTATAAGCATAGTTGAGCAAGTGCCTTTGTGGATGTTGGAGCATCTTTTGGGTATATGCCCAGGAGTGGTATAGCTGGGTCTTGAGGTAGAACTACTCCCAGTTTTCTAAGAAACCACCAAATTGATTTCCAAAGTGGTTGTACAAGTTTGTACTTCCACCAGTAGTAGAGAGTGTTCCCTTGCTCTACATCCTCCCCAGCATGTGCAAGGATCTTGGAGTTTCTGATCTTAGACATTCTGATGTATGTAAGATGGAATCTCAGAATTGTTTTTGTTCGTATTTCCCTGATGACTAAGAACTTTGAACATTTAAGTGCTTCTCGGCCATTTGAGATTCCTCTTTTATTTTTTTTATATTTTTTATTTTATTTTATTTTTGGTTTTTTGAGACAGGGTTTCTCTGTGTAGCCCTGGCTGTCCTGGAACTCACTCTGTAGACCAGGCTGGCCTCGAACTCAGAAATCCACCTGCCTCTGCCTCTCAAGTGCTGGGATTAAAGGCGTGTGCCACCACTGCCCGGCTGAGATTTCTCCGAGACAGTCTTGCAGCCCACTTCCCCAGTGTGATTCTCCATTTTGCAGTGCCTTTTACTCTGAGTACTTTCTCGTGGCTTCTATCAGATGAACAAACATACAAGTGGAATGCCGTCAACCGCCGCCGTCTGCGAGGCCTTCTCACCATCTGCTTGCAGTCCCTGTTTCAGCATCAGCAGCTCTTGCTCTCTTGACTACAAGCTCTCATCGATAAGATGTTTGTCTTTCATTTCCTTGGTTGTTTTCTAGCACCACAGACATCCCTAAGACTTTTTCTCACAGACTCTTAGCCCATTTCTTGTAGTAACTGTTTGTGTGATGTTTCCAACTGAAATCCTTTAACTGCAAAGTCATTCTGGTTTGGCTCCCTTTCCCTGACTTTTTCAGCCATTTTCCTTATTTAGTAAACTGAGATTCTTCTTCTAATTCACTCCTGCCCATTTCTCCAGCCATATTAATATCACATGCTCATGATCTTCATCCATAAGTCACCAGGGGTCCCTTCATTTACAACCTTCCATGTTTCAAAGGTTGTTCTGCCCTAATGTTTCTTTTTCTAGATTACTTCTTTAGAAAGACATACCTACTCTTCCATCTAATCCAAGAAGCACTAAAATGACTCTCCCAGGGTTTAAAATTTTTTCACTTTTTCCTCTTCCCTCCCAAACTGGAGACTGAAGCTATTTGCCCTACTTAGCAGAACTAAAACTAAAACGCCATCCATATGTCATTGATAACACTCAGTATGTGCCCTGTGTCTTCCTGTTTCTGAGGCTAGGCATAGTCAGAGTCTTCTCTCAACTTGGCATATGTAGGGCTTGACACATATTATAACAAGCAATTCTATTATGAATTGGAGACCTCTGGAGAGCAGAAAGCCTCGATATAAATGTGCAATTTTTTTTTTTTTTTTTTTTTTTTTTTTGGTTTTTCGAGACAGGGTATAAATGTGCATTTTTAAGCAATGAACAGCCTCACCTCCACAAGAAGGAAAACAGAAAATTACAAGTGTGCAACTTTATGTTTTATTCTCAGCGGCGTCTGAGAGCCCAAGGGCTTGAGATCAAGTAGGTTTCTGGCTGCCCTCTGGCCTGGGAACCCCCCAACCCAAGTGCCCCGACCCCACAGGGTCTCAGACTGAGTTCCCCATTCCTGAGCGGAGGAGCCCAGTGGCTTCCCACAGCCCAGCATCTGCCCTTAGAGGTGTGGAGTGAAGACAGTCAAATTCCTGTGCCTCTGTCTCCCTGAGCCGGGTCCCAGCCCAGACACAAAGGACCCACAACTCAGCCCAACAGGACCCACACCCATGTGCATGCCACCACAACCTGACATTTTATTAGCTCTAGGAAAACGTCATCAAGAAGGTTCAAACTAGGTCATTCCTGGCACTCAAGAGGCAGAGGCAGGAGGATCTCTGTGAGTTCAAGGCTAACCTTTTGGGACTGGGTTACCTCACATACTGAGTTCCAGGACTTCTGACATTGAGGGCTTTGTATGGAGACTTTGTCTCAGAGAAAAGAAGAGAGGAGGGAAGAGGAAGGGAGGGGAGGGGAGGGGAGGGGAATTTCCTGTCCTGTTTGAGCTCCGGTCCTATCTTCCTTTGGTGATGAATGGTGATGTGGAAGTGTAAGCCTCTCCAAGTCACTTTTGGTTATGATGTTTCCTCATAGTGATAGTCCTAAGGGACAACATTATATGTTAGAATTAGAGATAAATGGACTCAGTGCATAATCATATAGCCACATATGTTAACAGAGAGAGACATATGTTCAGTGAGCAGTACTGTGTGCTAGCAGATTTAGAGAAACCTGCACTGAAGCATGAGAGTATGGGTATGTGGAGATACAGAAAATCTCAAAGCTGTTAAAATAAAAGGGGGGTATAGAGTCACACGTACAGATTTCTTCCACTTCTACGCTTGTGGTTACAGACTTAAAGAGAGAATGCCTGTATATAATTGCTTTGACATAAAAGATTTCTAGAACACATGCATGACATGGGGTTGATAGTAAAGAGAAACTGTAATGTAGGTTTGCAAGAGGAATTGCTGGAAAGCCACATGGTGACCAGTGCTGTGCCACAATAAAGCATGGTTCAGAGGACAACGGTCGGCACACACAATGAGAATGGAGGCACTGTGTGTATGGGGAGCATGCTCTTCCAGCTTTACAGCTGAGGTGCTTCTTACCTGAAGGTTTGGCCTGACCCAACATCCTGCATGTGGTATCTTAGTAAACAGAAAACAAGCACAAAGTCAGATTTAGAGAATAGCTGAAAGGTACAGAAGACTCCAGCCTTTCTTCCTCCCCCATTTCCTTCTTGCCTCCATTAATAAGGCAAAGTTTCTTTTGAATGGATGGCATACCGCAGTCGTGAATATTTAATGAAACTATTTATTTCAAGCTGTATAGTACTTTCAAAATCTCTGTGTGTTTAAGGTCACTTGATATGATAATAATAATAACATAATGTCGAAGCAAAACATTTTTAAAATTTTTCTGTAAATCAGGCTGTTTTACACTTTAATCAAGACAAATATAAATTTTAGTTTTATAACATCAAGTCTCTTGACTCTCTTCTCAGCAGTACATACCATGTGGAAGGGCTGATGATTCTACCGTAATGAATAATGATAACTGCTGGTTCCTCTGAACAAGGTGATTTATATAGTTCCTAAGAAATTGTTAGGAAATGTAATATAGAAAAGTATTCCTGTGGAACAGTTTCTTTATAAATAACTTCTTTTAAGAGATTTAGAATTTAAAGAACAACCAGCTATAAGCCAAACATAGAGTTCTCACTACAAATTATTTTTAAATAAATATCTGACCTGCTTACAATCTTCTGTAAGCTAAACTCTTACGTGAGTTAGAGACCCCTGTTGTCTTGATCACTGTTCCATCTCTGTAAAGAGACACTATGACCATAGCAACTCTCATAAAAGAAAGCGTTGAATTGGTGCTTGCTTACTGTTTCAGAGGATCATGGTGTGAAGCATAATGGCACACAGGTAGACAAGGTGCTGGAGAGGGAGCTGAGAGGTCTACATATGGATCCATAGGCAACGGAAAGAGAGAAACACTGGGCTTAGGCTTTTGAAACATTAAAGTTAACCCTCCAGTAACACACTTCCTCCAACAAGACCATACCTCCTAATCCTTCTCAAATAGTGCCACTTTCTGATGACTAAGCATTCAAATTTATGAGCCTATAGGGGCCATTTTTAGTCAAGCCATTATACTTATGATGACATTTTCCCAGTACTGCAGAACAGTAGCTTGTCTTACCTGCAGCAAATGAACGTTGCTGTTTTGACTCACAAAATTTTAAGCTTTTTAATATTTTGTTCCATCTGCATTTTTACACAGCTTCATGCTGACCTGACTCTTATGGCTGATATTGTCTTGCCCTGTTAGGCCCTGGAAAAACTACTGCTCTTAACTTATTTCATGCCCAATTTCATTTATTTAAACATCATGTATCCAAAGTCCCTGGACTGGGACCCAAGCAGGGTCCCAGAGATCAAGAAGCAGCCTGTGTGGGTCTGGGCTAAACCCTCTGCAACTATGTTATAGTTGTGGAGCTTGATGTTCTTGTGAAATTCCTCACAGTGGATCAGGACTGTCTCTAACTCTTTTGCCCGCCTTTGGGATCCTTTACCTCCTACTGGGTTTCCTCATCCACCCTTCAAGAGAGAATGTGTGCCTAGTCTTATTCTAGCTTGTTATACCATATTTGCTTGGTGTCCCTGGGAGTCCTGCTCTTCTCTGAGAAAGGCAGGGGCAGGGTGGATCTGTGGAAAGGGGAGGCATGGTGAGACTGGGGAAGGAAACTGTAGTCAGAGTGTAATATATGAGTGAAGAATATATTTTTTTTAAAGTATGTTTCAATTGAAACAGTTACATGCAGCTTGTGTGTAAGCAACTCATCACCAATTTCTCCTCATAAAGGTAGGGCATCTTGAGTTGTTTCATGGATGTCTAGTAGGTATTTTTCCTTCATTCTACTCTTTGTTGTTGCTAGAGTATTCTCTACATAAAGAAATGAAATTCTGAACTAATTTGGAATTCCCATGACTTCTCACAAAACACTGGAATAAGGAGCTATCTTAAGAAAATAAATATTTAAAATTTTTGTTTTAAATACTCAGAAACATAGCAACCACAGCAAAGGAAACAACTCGATGAAGGAAGATCCTAACATGGAAGGAAACCTTCGCCAGTGTGAATTTGATGGGAAATTAATATCTAGAATGAAGAACTCAATAAATTAAACAACGAAACAACTCCAAAAGTATCCAGTCAGTGATTTAGAGAGCTGCTGGGAGCCTCCCAGCCCAGAGAGGGTATTGGGGGGTGGGGGGACAGAGTAGGACTCTGGTGATGGCTTTACAGTCTGAGGGTCTCAGGTCCTAGCTTTCTGACTGTACTGGAATGCTTATGATAACTTCTAAAACATGCTAAAAACTTTCTTGCTCTTGCTGAGGGTAAAAGACTGCTGGTTTAGGTGATTGACACTTGTAGTCTAACAGCTGAGGATTAAGCAATGTGGCCTTTGTTCCTTTTTTTTTTTTTTTTTTTTTTTTTTTTAATGTATTTATTCACACCAGAAGAGAGCATCAGATCCCATTCCAGATGGTTGTGAGCCACCATGTGGTTGCTGGGAATTGAACTCAGGACCTCTGGAAGAGCAATCAGTGCTCTTAACTGCATGTGGCCTTTGTTCTATCTCAGCAGGAACTTCTGGGCTCTAACTTTTGCCTACTAGTCTGAAGTCGCAGGAAGAAAAAAGGACACTTAGAAGTGGTTATAACTAAGTGGTTAAAAGCACTGACTGCTCTTCCAGAGGTCCTGAGTTCAATTCCCAGCAACCACACGGTGGCTCACAACCATCTGGAATGAGATCTGATGCCCTCCTCTGGTGTATCTGAAGACAGTGACATTGTACATACATAAAATAAATAAATAAATCTTTATAAAAAAAAAAGAAAAAGAAGAAGCAGTCATAGCATTTATTACTAAGTTATTAAAAGTTTCCTATGAAAGCTATCTAAGCGGGGGGGAAGTGGAAGGATTATAAGCAAGGGAAAGAGAAAAATTCTTCTAAGTGGGGAAAGGGGAAAAAGTCTGCTCTATCTGGGGAAAGGGAAAAAAATTCTATTCTATCTGTCTCTCACCTCTTTGTCCTCATTACTTATGCATCTTTCAGCATACTTGATCACATGTTACAAAGTTCACAAGCTCACACCAAAAATTAAATCACAAATTGAAATAGAAGTTTGTAACGGAGAATGTTTACATACATATCCATTCGGACTAATTATCTGGCTAAACATCCATCAGCTGTCTAGCTCCTCAGGTTCACTGACGGTTTAAAACTATAACTAAGTTATTAGTGAAGTTTTGTATAGATAAACCCAGGCGATACTGTATCTTCTGTCCCGGCACCTGTAATAAATCGTTAGTTCCCTTATCATGTCCTTTGGCTAATTGTTTTATAACCTCCTGGAATGTGCTCTGAGTAGGAGAAAGTCTAATTACTATTTAAGAGCAATTAACTGCTGACACTTGGGAGACTGGCAGAGTTCTCATTGCAGTTTTGACTATCAGAAAAGGATCTAATAACACCCCTACTATAAAACAACTTAATAATCATTGATATAATTTTAGGAATTTTTATAGGATCGCCATTAAGACTTAAGAAGCCATCTATTTGTCTGTATAGCATCACTACTAGACAGTACACATGGATCTGCAGAGATCTGCTACAAAGGGGTGGGCTATTACTTAGGGATTGTTATATATGTTTAATAATAACAGGAAAAGTACATTAATAGCAGGACTCTTTTCTAAAATGAATCCCTTACAGCCTTGCTGAATAAGGACTCACCTGTCACAGATTATATAATAATCCGAAGCAGGCCATTTCAGGATGATCACCTGATAGTTATTAGCTTGTCCCATTATGGCTCCTGACAGAGAGCTCTCAAAAGTAGAGATACTGGTGGCCAATCAATACATGAAAAAATGTTGAACAGACGTAGATAATAGACAAATGCTCACCCTCATCAAAAGGGCTGCCTAGAGGGAATATAAAATATCCACTCTAGAATTTATGTGGAGGTTCTGCACAAAACTCAAAACAGAATTTAGCTATAGCATTCATAATTAAATATGTTATTTGTGTGTTCATTTAAATAATAGTAAATAAATAAAGCAGAAACTTTAGCATGGAGTCCCTGCCTTTTGAACATGTAGTACTGATTTTTTTTTAATTCACCAAATAAATTAACAAGCTCGATGTGTTGTTTTCCCCTAGCAGGTGAAATTCAGTCCTATAAGCTACAGTGTTAACTGAAGCCTCCTATCGGTGAGCTCAGTCTTTGTAATTGCTAAAATTCAACTCATTCACGTATGAATGAGTCAGATTTCCAAGCAGTCATATTTTTAAAATATTTTTAAAAAAAAATATTTTTTTCATCTACCAAGTCTCTGAAGTTAAATTAGATACATCCTCAAACATTTAATTCAATTTCCTCTCTTTATTTTCATTATGCTGTGGGGTCAGTGTTCTAAAACTAAGAAGAAAAATGTTTCCTGCAAGAGAATAAAGACATTTTCATTGCACAACTGAGTAACACATTTGTGGTATGTATCAGGCTGCCTAAGAAGGGATTCCTTCTAATTATTTCTAACCAGTGTAACTGTGTTCATTATTCTGTCACTGAAAGTCTAGTGGTACAAGATCAGCTGTATCTGTTCTCTAAATAGCTGAAGAAAGGTGTTTCAGAATAATGAGAAACATCAGAACAACACAAACCATGGACATGATGTGAACCTTAATTGAAAATCAGTGGGGTAAGCATTAGAGCTACTGCATGAAGTGTCGACGTTTGTTCTGTAGCTGAAGCAAGAGCAGTGCAATCCGGTGACTTGACTTCTGTTATCCAGCAGAAACAGTCACTCATCAGTCATTAGCTTGTAACTAAAAAGCTGAAGTTGCAGTTCTGAATGCAGAGCCTGAAAAATTAAGCCAGTAATGGTGAAGACAACAAAACATGTCAAGCTAAATTGCTTTAAATGACATTGACCTCACCCTTGTACCTTTGAAACCTGTCCCTAATTGAGAGCAATTGATTCACCCTTGTGGGTCTCTTTTAAAGCTTGTCAGATCTCAAATTCAAAATGGTAAGACCTGGCTGGTAATCATTCTGCAATGGATTTTTCCTCTGGGGTTATTAAATGATGAGTAAGAAGGAAGGCGAAGGGCAAATATTAAAACAGAACTCAGTGAATGTAAGCCTTTGCAATCAAAGTCACATCTGTTTTATGCCATTGGAAGCAACAAAAAGGAATGAAAATGGCTTCAACATAAAACAGTTAGGATAACACAAAAAATGGATGGTGTGCCAGATTCTCAAAATCCTCTCCTCATTGGCCAGCTTTTACCTGTGTAACCCCAATAGAGAGTGACCAGAAACTTTAGTAAGCAAGAGAAAAGGTTATCATCGCTGACTGGTGCTAACTTTTTGTCCCTGGTAGCTTGTATAGCACCTTCCACACTATAAAAAGAAGACTATATTCAATGATGTAGACTTCAATTCTGTTCAACGAACCCTAGCTGACTATTACATAATTCAATTTTTAAATATTTCTTTAACCATTCAGTGAAGGCTAGAACATAGTCATTGATCTTGGCGAATTTATATTTCACAACAAGAATTATTTGTGAACATATAAATATTAAAGGCAATATACTACAATCATTATTAAAAAGAGACCACAGAATCCAGTGGGGATGTAAGATGTGAATGAAGTGGAAACACGAGAAGATATATCAGGAGGAATAAGTCAGATGCACAAATGCAGGGATGCATTCCCTGGGACAGAAAGCAAAAGACGATAAATGGAAACGTGAGAAGGAATAAAGAGTTTAGTGGACTCTTGAAGTACAAAGGGTGTGGCCTGTAAGGTACTATATGGTTTAGAGACCATGTGGCTACTCCACACTAAGATGTACTGCAACTGTAATAGACCACACCAGATTTGGGAGACCTGGTCTTAAGAGTACAGAACACTGCAGGCTTAGACACTTGATGAATGTGCCTAGCTGAGAAGCCAATGGAGCAAAGCTACCATCAGGGATTAAGATTGAATGTCTCAAAGTCAGAATCCTGCCCAAACATAAAACTGTCTCATTGTTGAAGGACTCTGAATTGCCCTTACACAGCCAAATCAGGTTGATGCTTGTGTCATCGTTAACCTCCCCACATCCCTTTCTCAGCAGGTATATCAGGACCAGATCCTTATCAGAGAACACTTGGTCCTGGGAAAACTCTCAAAGGGGTCATTTTCCAGCACCCACCAAGTGACACATGTTCATATGGAATCTACAGTTAGCCACTCATAGTCAATCTGTTTCTAAGTCTGGGCTGTGTAGAACTTTAATCCAACAACGACATGGCTGTTGGATTAAAAATCTGGCAAAAGATTACATCCAAAGACTTTCTAGGACTATGTAATTGGCTGGAAGTCAGACACACCCTGGATTACAATATGGTCTGGCTGGAATATAGATATGCCCTTAGTACACACCTTTAATCCCCTCTAAAAATGAAAGGTAAGTTAGTTTATAAAAGAAAGCAACCCATGTTTTAAAGTGACATCTAATTGAGGGACAGACAAACTGACAAAGCAGAGGAAGATTTGACAGAATGACAGATTTGACAGAGAGAGGATATACTCAACTCTGAAGAGAACAGATATGAAAGAGGGCAAATTTAAGAGAGCAGGAGAGAGAGAGAGAGAGAGAGAGAGAGAGAGAGAGAGAGAGAGAGAGAGAGAGAATATGAATAGAAGGAGAAGGAAAAGGAAAGGAGGAAGAAGTTTTACCAGGACATTTTACAGAGACAGAAAACAGAGCAAGCCAGAGAATGAGAAGGAGCCAGAAGATTAGAACAGATTGCTAAAGTTACTGTGAGGCCAAGCAGAGCAATTCATCAGAAGCTGAGAGAACCCAGATTGACTCAGTCAACATGGAGAGTTATTTGAGCCAGAACAGCTGAATTTAACCAGCCAGCCAGAGTTCAGAAGAGCTAGAAAAAGTAAGTTTATTAGGCATTAAGTCTCAGAGGCTGAAACATTCTTGGCCTAGGTTAACAGATAGAGGCTGGAAGTGTAAGCCTTCACGGTCTGGGATTGAGCAGAGGCTAGAAGCTTCCAGGCCTGGGTCTAGAGGTGGTTAGTTTAGTATAGAGAAAGAAATGTTCTGAACTCAACCCAAGCCATGTATTTGAAGTTTGGGTATTGCCTTTGTCTCATCCCTTCATCTGAGGAAATAAAAGTTACTTTTACAGGGTTTAGAATGTAGACAAGCATCTCCCATTCTACAATGTCCTGAAAGGCATCCCTCAGCAGAAGAGAACTGTAAAAGTTAAGATTAACTGAAAAAAATTAAATAATGATGCAAGACATTCCAAGTAGACACTTAGATGTTCACATGTGGAATTTAGAAGGATACAGATGAGAGGGGCTTGAAATTAGTGAATCAACATAGCGATTCCACCTCGGAAAAGACCAAAGCCCATGGAAACAGCTACTCTGTACAAGCAACACGGGAAGAGGAGCTAGATACGGAGAGCAATGAAGAAGTAAGAGGAAACACTTGTAAACATTAGAAAAAAATAACTGAAACATTGTCAAGAGCATCAAATGAACCTGGAGTGAAGATTACCAAGTGTTGGTACCTTACAGGCTACCATTTGAAAGGCTTGTTTCTTTGGAAGGTAAGATGGAAAGCCAACACTAAAGGTCTCCGTGGAGGTGATGAAGAATGACCACCCATGTCCTTCTTCAAAGCACTCACCTGGAAAGAATGATGTATAGAAACCAGGAGAGTTAAAGAGTGAGCTCACATGGGAGAGTTTCCAAGATGTTTTTGGGTTATAGAAAAGGACCAATAGACAGAGCTGAAAACACAGGAAAGCAGACAAACAATAGATTATAAGATCTCATGGTGTTTAGATACAGAAAGTCAGTGAGAAATATACTAGTCTTGAATGAGAAACAATGTGTGTATTCCCCCTGTAGATATGGAGGAGAGGGGAGTTCCCGTTAATGGGAAGCAGCATTGAGATTTGAGTTCCTACTTGCTGATTTGTCCTTCTGAAACTTTTTGGATGGTTAGATAGAGTAAAAAAATTGAGCCAAAGGCACCAAGAGGGATCCAAGTTTGAAATCACTGCTAAATGGAATGGAAGAGTAAAGGCACAGAAATGAATGGAAAAGAATATCCAACAATATTCAAGTGAGAGTGGAGATCATCTCCATGGTCAGGTGCTCTTGCTGCACAGCCATGAAGACCTGATTTCACACCACCGACACCCATGAAACAAGCTGTACAAGGATGGATTAAGCCCCAGCACTGTGGGGCTAATGACAGAGAAAGATCACCCAAGGTTGCAAACCACCAGCCTAGCCAAAAAAGTGCAAGCTTCTAATCCAAAGAGAGGTCTTGCCTCAATGGCAGAATGAGGCAGAGAGTGATGGAGAAAATTCAGTGCCCTCCTCTGGTCGCCATATACTCCTCAGTCTACATACCCTGTGAACTCATCACATACACACACAAGGAGAATTTGGGCTGCCAGGGAGAAGAGTTGGCAAGTGAAAATGCTTGTTCCAAGACTGAGGAACAGAATCCAATCCCAGGTAATTAAATATCTTTAAGAAGAAGGCAAGGAAGCAGAAGATTGGGACCATACACTAACATGTTAATGGTAGCTGCCATTTTGTTTTTTCTGATGCTGTACGGAAATATGTCCATGTCAGGGGGAAATAAATGGGAGAACTGCTTCCAAGCCTCAGACTGGCAGGTCAGTGACAAAGATGACTTAAGAAGCTGTGAATAAAAGTCACAAGAGAAGTTCAAGTCATTGGCCACAGCAGCTTGCCTGGTAGAAGAGATTCGGAGATGGATGCAGAAAAGGGAGTGTTAAGAGATGTCAGATGGTGGTAGTAGTAGCTGGTGAGCTGCTACGACACTGTTATAAATAAGAAATGATGTTTCTTCAAACTTGCAGGAGCATCGATGACTACAGTCTATAAATAGATACTACTTGCTATGCAACAGGCTGTGCTTCGAGTTTCTGTATGACTGTGATGACAACTGTAAGTCATGGTGTTTCTTCTAGATAAAATCCCGAGAACTGAAAACTTTCAAAGATCTCAGAGCCACTGTTTCTTACATAATAGGCAGGACAAAACTACAGGCATAAAGATATTGTGTATCATGAAAGGAAACAAGAAAACATCCAAGAAGAAAATAACTGGAGGGGAACGTGCCACAATGGAGGAGGAGGAGAAAACATGTGATGTCAAGTTAGAGGAAACAAGAATACATTTTTGAGAGAACTGTTTATTTTATTTTATTTTATTTTGGCTTTTTTAAAAGAATTTTTCCATTCTCTAATAACTTAGCAACTCTTAATTTGGTTGTCATAATTTCAAGACTGACCATTTGGTATTGGATAGCCAGTTGAGGAGACTTTTCCCTGAGGAAGACTTTCTCTCCCACTCTCAGTATTCCTTACTTGCCTGCAGTTCTTTGTCTACAGGTGGGAATCCTTGAGACCCCAGCCTTCCCTGTAAGCCTCTCTGTTAGAGTCACCCTTGCTCAGGTTTTACATCGCCATGTCTCTGAAATTTGATGGGGTAGCTTCCCTGACATGTGTAGAAGACACAGTTCCCATAGCCTTTCCACACTCTCTTCTACAACAATCCCTGAGCCTGAGGTTTAGGAGGAGCGTTGTTGATGGATCGGTTAGGGCTGGGCACCACGTGATCACTTGTCCTCTGCTTTTTAGTCAATAAGATTTTCTGTGATAATCTCCATCGGTTGAGAATAGAGCTATCTTCTGAAGGAGGTGAGAGCTACACTCACCTGTAGGTATGAGGATAAATATTTAGAATGCAGTTAGGAACTGTGCAGTTTCGGTAATGTGATGCCTGCAGGTTCTCCTCCCAGGTCTACTACATCACTGTCCCCAAGTATTTCCAGTACTGAGCATGATTTCTTCCCTGTTGGGTGATCCTTAAGCTGACAGTTACCACTAAGACATGAGTGCTGTGCCACTATTGCATCTTTAGAGTGCCATGTAGTTGAAAAAAAAAAAAAAACCTTTCTACATTCATGGGTCTACCTGTGTTCCTTACAGGAAACAATCTCCTTTAGAAACGGTTCAGTGCTCAGCCAGATAAAATTCACCCTTGCTATAGATGAAGCTGATG
This sequence comes from Arvicanthis niloticus, assembly GCF_011762505.2. Taxonomy (NCBI): domain Eukaryota; kingdom Metazoa; phylum Chordata; class Mammalia; order Rodentia; family Muridae; genus Arvicanthis; species Arvicanthis niloticus. Next base: position 101,179,099 of record NC_047661.1, on the reverse strand, counting down.
TAGAACAGACCTGCTCATTGAAAAAACCCACAATAAATGTGGGAAACTTTTATAGTAAAGTAAATGTGCTTGCTATAGGTTTTGATTAAACTGATCTGGGATATAGAATGGACATTTAGAAAGTCTAAGTGAATTCAAGCATTTTTGTTGGTTATCTGTGGGTAAATGGAACAAATTCTTCTGTCTATAACAAAGCAAGTAATTCATGTGGTAAGAAGAATTCCCCCGAGCATGGAGTGTTGTGTGACATATAGTTGTTGACATCTATAGGCACCATAGCTTGTTTGGATATTGGTTGCTTCACTCTTTGGAAGCTCACATGGCACTGGTACCATGAAAGCTTCCAGAGGAAGCTTTCGTGTCCGATCCAACTAGGATTCTCTAAGTCCTGTGTCTGAAGTGAATGTGTCTTCGGCAATTGGGATTTATCTTCCACCTCTGCAAGACAACCAGAGGCAATAGCTAGCCTTCTGACCAAATGTATTCTCTTTGTACGTTTGTTCTCACCAATCCTGTTGCTTGTTGCATATGACTTGTAACTAAACCAATTTTTAAAGCGGAGATGATACTTGTTCGGCAAAAGATGCATGGTATCTATTTCTGAGAGGACATAATGATTCATTAAAAAAATGCTTTTAAAAGAAATTGAAGTGTTTTATATTCTGATGAATTGCACTCCCTTTTGCCTTCTATTTCTTTAAGAGCACAAAACAAACTCCAGGCTGGAGTCCAAACTCTAAAAGGGCCAAGAGGTGACTGTTTGCTTGCCTCTCTTTACTTGCATTGTACTTTGTATTATGTTAGGTTGGCACACAAGACATGGAGTTGAAAGTCTAAGAGATATGCAATGCTTACAGACTAAGAAGTTTTTCTCTTATAGGGTATCCTGGTTGGTGACATTTTGGTTTGGTTTGGTTTGGTTTGGTTTGGTTTGGTTTGGTTTGGTTTGGTTTGGTTTGGTTTTTTCTGTCAACTTGACACAAGCTAAAGTTACCTAGAGAGAGAAAAATGCCTACATCAGATTATCTGTAGGCAAGTCTGTAGGGCATTTCATTTATTAATAATTGATATGGAAGGGATCAGCTCACCAGGAGGGGTGCCACCCCTAGAAAGTGGTCATGGGATGTGTAAAAAGTTAAACTGAGCAAGCCAGGGGAAGCAGACAAATTTGTATCACCTCTCTATGCCAGCTGCTTCATTCCTGCCTGAGTTCCTGCCCCAACTTCCCACAAGTGGAATGTGATCTGAGAGTTGTAAGATGAAGTATAGCCTTTATTTTCCAAACCTGACTAAGACAGGGACTGCATTCAGTACTTTAGAAATATTGCCTCAGTTCTTTCAAATGACCTTCAGCTTCAGAAAAGCAATATTATTAACTAGCTCATAACTCATTATGGATAACCTGTCTTTATCAGTACTGGTGCCATTTTGTTTCCTATAGTTGTGCAAGTAAAAAGGTAGGTATCCTGCTTCATCACAGTACAAACTGTGTTTCTATGATTGAATAGCAAACTCAGGTACATTAGAGTCAGAGCGTGGTACCATGGCACCTCTGTTTCTCACTTCCTATCCAGTGCAAACATGATTCAGGGAGGTGCGACAAGTCACTAACTCTCTCATAACAATAAAGAAAAATGGAACTGGCAACTAGCTAGGTTAAGATACATCTTTAATTAATGCACTTACAAGCAGACCTGAGTTCAGTAACTAGAATCACATACAAGAAGCCTAGCATGGGCTGTGTGCTTGTACTCCCAGTTCTGGGAAGGCAAAGACTGTAGCTAGGAAGGGCTCACTAGATAACTAGCCTCCCTATTGGGAGAATCCCAGTGAAGTGAAAAACAATGCCTCAAAGGAGGGGTGGAGGGTGAGGCAGACAGCATCTGAGGAACCATACATGAGGTTGATTTCTGGCCTCCGCTTCTATACATGAACCCATGTGCACACACACAAAGCAGGAAGTGGGGGCAAAAAGTTCCAAATGTCAGAAGAGAAGGGGTGACCAGAATTGAAAGAGCCAACCAGTGGTGCATAACTGTAACGCTAGCACCCTGAGACACTGTAAAATTGGGGCCAGCCTGAGCTATGTAGTGGGACCCTGACTCAACAAGAGAAATCGCCACAGACTTGTGGCTATTTTAAGAGAAGTAACCAGAAAGGTAATTTCTTAAAGCTTCAGTTTTCAGAGTCAAAATAATAAAAATTACATGAATTGTTAGTAAACCATGGCTGCACTGACACGATAGTAACTAGTTAAAACTCACCCTCCACATAGTTTGTTCACGAACGTTCTAAGATCTTTTCATGAAGAGGAGATAGAACATAACTGAATAATTGTGTTCGGAATTGGTGCTTTTAAAAGCTCAACCCAGCAAACAATGGAAACAGATGCAGAGACCCATACATAACCAAACATTAGAGGAAGCTCTGAGAGTCTTGTAGAAGAGCTGAGTGAAGGATTGAGGAACCCAGAGAGGACAGAGACTCCACAGGAAGACCAACAAAGTCAACTAACATGGACTCTTGTGGGCTCCCAGAGACTGAACTACCAACCAAAGAGTGAGCATGGCCTGAACCTAGTCCCCCAGTAGCAGATGTGCAGCTTGGTCTTCATGTGGGTTCCCCAACAACTGGAGTGGCCGCTGTCCCTGAATCTGTTGCCTACCTGTGGATACTGTTTCCCTAACTGGGCCACCTTGTCTGGCCTCAGTGGGAAAGTCCTGCAGTGACTTGATGTGCCAGAGGGGGGTTAATGCCCAGGGAGGGGGGCTTCCCTCTCAGAGGAGAACAAGAGTGGAGAATGGGGAGAGGATATGTTCAAGAGGTACTGGGAGGAGAGGGGAGGTGGATATTGGGATATAAAGTAAATAAAATAAATTTTAAAGATACAAAAAGCAGAAAAGAAGGAAGAGGAAAACAGAGAGAGGGGGGCAGAACTGGAGCTTCACACTTGAAAAGCCTGAGGACTCTGCCCTGGGAAGTACAGAGTATTGATGCCCCACCCTAAGTTGTACAGACCTCTTTTTGTGCATCTTGTCAGACCTCAATGTGACCTTTTCTCATATTCTTGCCACTTGATTTTTTTTAATTTTCTTGGATATTTCTTTCAGTCGTTTAAACAATGACCTGCTGTATTTTTTGTTGTGACTATTAAGTAATCACACAACATTCCACGCTTGGGAGAATTCCTCTTACCACATGAATTACTTGCTTTGTTAGAAACGGAAGAATTTGTTCCATTTACCCACAGATAACCAACAAAAAATGCTTGAATTCATTCAGACTTTCTAAATGTCCATTCTATATCCCAGATCAATTTAATCAAAACCTATAGCAAGCACATTTACTTTACTATAAAAGTTTCCCACATTTATTGTGGGTTTTTTTCAATGAGCAAGTCCGTTCTACATCAGCTTCATCTATAGCAAGGGTGAATTTTATCTGGCTCAGCTCTGAACGGTTTCTAAAGGAGATTGTTTCCGGTAAGGAATAGAGGTAGACCCGTGAATGCAGAAAGAGTTTTAATGTGTTACATGACACCATGTGATAAAATTACAGTTCTAAAAAATGTAAACCAGAGGACAGTTAAATAACCTCATTAATTATGTATATGCTTAACTGGAAACACTACAACATAAACCAAGGTCAATAGACTGAAATTATAAAATTCCACTCACGGAATCCTGCATCTTCAAATGGCCGACAGTTTGCTGCTCATGAGGCCATTGTGTGTGAATGCCTAGGCTGTGTTTTTAAGGATTGGCTTACTGTACCCAGGTAGCAATGTAACAATGATTTTCTTTTTTATATATATATTTTTTATTTACATTTCAGATGCCATCCCCTTTCCCCATTTCCCGGTAGGATTTGCTGAAGGAGGCAGAGGCAGGAGGATCACAAGTTCGAGGCTAGCCTGGGCTACACAATGATTTTCTTAAATAATTAAAAAATTATTTTAAACTCATTTTTGTTAGGAAATATGCTTTATCAATAATATACTTCACTGCCCATTAATATAATGAGAGTTTTTCGGGTAGATACAAAGTCTTAAAACAGGTCATGATTGAAATCCTTATATAGACCATTTCATTTGTTAAAAAAATGTCTAATATTGCTATGATCATACTGCCCTCTGGTGTTAAAATAACCTGTTTATTTATGTCAAAGTTCATTTGCCTTTTTCAGATCAGTATTTTCATGACCCATTTGTCCAACTATGGAAACGACCGACTGGGACTATATACATTTGTGAATCTAGCCAACTTCGTGCAGACCTGGACCAACCTCCGTCTTCAGACACTGCCTCCGGCTCAGCTGGCTCACAAGTATTTTGAGCTCTTTCCTGATCAGAAAGACCCTCTCTGGCAGGTAAAATCAGTTCAATAATGGGTATAAATAATTAATCCCACAAATGTGCTTTGTAATTCCATGAAGTTATTCAAATTCGAGAACTCAGAGCATCTACGTGAAACTGTGCATTCGGGAAACATTAAGATTTGAGAAACTACTTCCTACTGTTATTGCTACACGTTAAGCCACATTTTCTGTTTCTTTTCCCATTAAAAAGTGTAGGGTTCTGTAGGTGGCGGTGTATTCAATCAGGGGTGAGAAATCAATTTTCAGACTGTCCTAAGTTGAAAATAGAAAATGATAAACAAGTTGTGTGTTAGGCAGTCAGCCACTAGTCACACACACACACACACACACACACACACCTCTAGTTACCAGTCCATGGTCCACGATAGCAGTTAGCAGCTCTCTGGAGTGAGCCCAGTGCTGATAGCCTATATTACTCTGCAGCTGGCTTCACAAGCATTGGTTCTTCTTAGTGACTACGATTTACGGGGTGTTAGACACTTGAAAACACATACGTTTTTCCCACTAATTTCACACCTTATTTTTAAACTGAAATCATTGTCATTGTGGGAGAGTGGTTTAAAACAAACTGTTATAAAGAATAACAACCAAAAGAAGTACATCACTTTTGTCTTTGCTACATATAAGCAAATTTATTTAATTCACATGTCTATAGTGCTAACTGGCCAGAAGGAAAAAGCAGCCTGTTTGTTCCTTCATGAAATAGTACTTAAGAATGCTGTTCTTATGTGCTAGTGTGTTCTAGACACAACTACACCATCTGGCTGGTTTTAAATAGACCAAAAAAATAGCCTGTCTAATAGCACTTCACCTTCATTTTACAGTTCCACTAAAATTTGGTATTTTTAGCATCATAGTTGGCAAAATTACATATTTAGATTATAGCCACCAAATTTTGAAGGTAGCTGGAAGAAATGAACTGCCCCTTTAAATTAGGATGGCTTGATCTCTCTCCTCTTGAAAATAAAACTCATTTACTTAGAATAAAATAGCATAAGGTCCAGGGGAACCTTAAATGGAGTGGTTTTTGTGAATGCTGAGAGTAAATCTCCCTTTAGACCAGTGAGTCTTAACCCTCCTAATGCTGTGACCCTTCAATACAGTTCCTTATGTTGTAATGACCCCCCCCCAGATTATTTTCATTGCTACTTTATAACTGTAATTTTGCTACTTTTATGAATCATAATGTAAATAATATTGGAGACAGAGGGTTGCCAAAGGGGTCACAACCTACAGTTTGGAACCACTGGGTTAGAGTATCAGAAAGAAGAGTATCTTCCCAAGTTTACTACTTAAAGGGGGGAGGGTAACTGCGGTATTGCCAGGAGCAGGAAAACGTGACACCCTGGGCAGTTGGCTCTTTTACCACTTCCTCCCTCTCAACTGAAGGACGGGAAGAAATCCCCCCAGAACTTCTATAATGCCACCTCATGGCTTTTGGTTTCCAAAAGAAACCCCCAGCATGTGGTCCTGTCTCCTCTGGTATCTTAAAACAAAGGTTGGAGATGCGAGCTCTCAGATGGATACACACACACAAAACCATCTCTGTATTCCTCTCCCGTATAGAACCCCTGTGATGACAAACGCCACAGAGACATTTGGTCTAAAGAAAAAACCTGCGATCGTTTACCAAAATTCTTGGTGATAGGACCCCAGAAAACTGGTGAGAACTTTTAATATTATTATTAAATAATGTGAAATAACTAGCCTGTGAGTCCTTGTTGCAGCGGGACCTTGAGCCTCCTGTAAAGCTAATGAAGTTCTCATACATTCCTCTGATGCTACCTTGTTCAGCTGAATACTGAAGGCTTTGCTGGGCTCTGTTTAGAAGGAAATGGATGAAATGTCAGCGGAAAGACACAGCAGTCAATTTGCTGCATACCTTTTTTTTTTTTTTTTTTCGAAAGATTGTACTCCAGAAGTGTAGCTAACATTTCTAAAATTAAAACAAATTTTGTGTTTAGAAAGTGATTGACAGGATTTGCTCAAATGCCAAGCAAGACATATCTAAGTACCAGGGTCTTTATATGAAATCTTTTCCAAATAGTCTATTCTCCAGATACAGTTTATTTTTCTTGCAGAGGTGACTTAAAACAAAAAAAGATCTAAAAGATGTTTGACAAGCAGAATTCCTAGACATAAACAAAACTTTCTGCTATCAAGGTGTTTATTCGCACCCAGGAGGCATCGGTTGCACACTTTCTTAAATTGGCATGCAGTTTTTCCCTCCATAAAATTCTTGTTTCTGTAAAACTCTGTATTAAAGAGAAGCCCAGTGGAAGTTTTAATGCCAGACATTTGAGCTGTGCTTTGCGTGATAAATTACTCGGGGCCCTTGGATTCTGGCTTCATAGAAAACAGCCACAGAAACTGCACCGAGTGGTAATCCCCTTCGTCGTCGTCTCCAAAGATAACTGAGAGTTCTATGCAAGGTTTGCAGACTCAGATGCTTCATCATTTTTAATAACATTTGCAAATAGTCAGAGAGCATGGGAGACCTTCCTTCCCTTGTGTGTTCCCTTGCAGATATCTACTGAAAGTCTAAAGGTGGGTAGGAAAACATTGTAACTAAAATATCCTTGGCGGCTCCCTCTGCAATCAAGTAACCAACCTCGCCCCTTACTCATCATCACCCCTGTCTGAGTCTTGGAATACCCAGTTTGTATTGGAGCTCTGCAGGAGAAGTTGCTTCTCCTACCCCACTGGATACAGACACTGTACCATCATGCTTAGACAGCTTAGAAGTATTACTGGGCGTCCTAAACTTTGCTGGGTTTTCAAATATTTCTGTAACTATTTAAATATGACATTTGTCTTTGGCATAAAATCTTTCTAGAAAATTATTGTTTTGTGGAGATTCATTTTTCCAGGTTTGGGGGAATTTTTTAGGTATAATTTACATGATCCAATAAAATGTATCTATTCTAAATACAGAATTAGACAAATGTTACACCACTCTGTTTGGGTAGTATTTCCACATAGAATAACTTCAGAACGTTTGTGAGACCCTGATAGTCTTTTCTTCCCTAATAAACAGACTAGGAAGCTAAGACTCAGAGTTCCCCAAGCTAGTAATACTGAAAATGTAACATAATGCTTGGGCCTGGGACTTGCCTGACTCTTGATCTCTCACTGTGACTTTCCATTGGGACAGTCTGTCCATCCATCTGTCAGTCCTGTGGTCTTGTCTTCCCCCTCCTACACCCCTGTAAATTTCAGATACTTTTTCACTCTTCTCCTTGTTAATATTTGAGACAACCAATAGAGCAGAAGTGTAGATGTCCCAGAGCTTTGTAGAAGCACAAAACTGCTGAGCCACACCTTAGGCCTACTGAGTCAGGCCTCTGGGATGGGTACAGATGCAAACCAGCCTCTATGTGTCTTGGCTACACCCAGAATTTGAGGATCGGTGTTGGGTGCTGAAAAACAACTGGTGTTGTCTGTCACATGTCCTTGCATTTCATCCCATATGACCCTCCTGATGATAGGTAAAGCACTCATTGTTTGGCTTAGATATATATTCTTGGTACAGTGTGTCTTCTAATTCATTCTTTAGACAATCTTATTGACGGCTATTTTAACCACTTTTATACTGTACAGATATTGTATATTCAAGGGCAATTTTAAAGAAAACTTTGAGTAATAAGAAAATTACCAAATTTTGCACAAATAGCAGCATGGTATTGTTGCTGGCAAAATTAGGATGGCACTTTCTGCACCTGAGAGACTGCTCTTGCTCTCTTTTGACCTGAAATAAAATTGAGAGAGTACAGTCCATTGGATCACAACCATTAGACCACATGAGTGTGTAGAAACCATAGGGGACACTTATATCCTAGGAATATTGAATGGATAGATAAGAGATACCTTTTGGTATGATATTACAAACATGGTCACAGTTGCAAGTAACTGTAAATCTTGGACAAACTAAGCACAAAATGCCTTTCTTTCTCCTGCAGTGGCCTGAGCTACATACTTTTTTATACCTCTTGATTTATGTGAAAACAGTAACTTTACACCTTTAAAAAAAAATGACTCCCAAACTGTGTGAGGACCTGTAATGCACCATTCTGTTCCCAATAAATGTAAATGTTGTGCTATGGTCCTGAAAAGAACACCACTTCTCTTCGAACTTAACAGTTTAAAAAACTGTTGACCGTTTGTTGGGTGTAGGTAGACTCAACTTTATGCACACTTGTTAAAAGATTAAATTCTTCATTAGCTTTCATGGGCCTCAGGAGGAACATTCTGTCGAACTTTATATCATATCAAACATTATATCAAACAGGTATCAGTTTGGGTGATGAAATATATCAAATAATGGTATCATTCACTTACAATTTTATTTTCTAATTTTAAGAAAAATTGAGTTATAAGATGTCTTTTATTTTATTGTTTGTTTTTTTTTTTATTTATTCTTCTCACATGCGATACATCCTGACCACAGTCTCCATTTCTCCCACACACACTCCAACCTACACCTCCCCCAGATCCACAGCTCTTCTGTTCCCCTTCAGAAAAGATCAGGCTTTGCAGTGATATCAACAGAAGATGGCAAGACATGTTACAATAAAGCTGGGCAGAAACTTATATCGAGGTTGTGCCGTACGAAGATGAGGGTCCCAGAGCAGGCAAACAAAGCAGAGATATTCCCACTCCTGTTCTTACGTATCCCCCAAGAAGACCAAGCTAAACAACCACAACATGTATGTGAAGGACACAGGATGTCTTTTAGCATCGCAGAAAATCTGTGAAATAGACGAGGCAGATGGGTGGTTTTTTATTTTTCTTTCTTTAAGAAAAACTGCAGTAAAGAGAAGCTAACAACCAAAGTCACAGATGACACCAGTGACTAAGCTAACATAAGAAGTCCATTTTCCCAGCATTGGTCCGTTCTCACCTCTCATCCCTCTGCCTCTGCTTGTGAGAATGTGCCTCCCATTCACTGCAGGTTATCCCTTCAGTTTGCAGGGGAGTACATCGAAAGAATCTGCCTAGATCATTGTAGTATTGAGTTTATTAGTGACTGAAATACTAACTGTAGGAAACTGTCTTTCCCACTGGTTGATTTCTGATCTCTGCTGTCATTTCAGGTACCACTGCCTTGTGTCTGTTCCTGATTATGCATCCTTCCATCCTTAGTAACTCCCCCAGCCCAAAATCCTTTGAGGAGGTACAGTTCTTTAATAGAAATAACTACCACAGGGGGATTGATTGGTAAGATGGGTTATTAGTATAAATCTAAAAGTATATGTACCATGCAGAGTGTAAACTTAGTGCTAATATTTAGAAACACAGAAGTTTGTGACTACAAATAAAATTCATGCTACACATATTACAAATTGACTGACCAGCATAAAAAGCACAAAAGTCATCATATAAAGGCTTTCCAGTTAATGGGAGGGCTTCTTCCCTTGAGAGACCCACATGTAAATTGGTGTTAATTATCCTTGGAAGTAATAGCAGATGTGCATTCAGTGAAATAGTGTAAGCCCCAGGAATGTCACTCCGCCCCTGTGCACCTTTCATGGAGTGATGCTGTGGTCTGAATACATCATTTTCTATCATGTTTTGATAAAATGGGCAAAAAGTAACTAGAAATGGAAATGTGGGTATATTTCATGAATTATGAAAGCTATAAAACAATTTTAAAGGTATAAATAAAAAACTAATTTTTGTCTTTGAGTTCATATTAAACTATGTTAAGTATCAGAAGACAATGGTTAAAATCAGAAGAAGTAATATAGATTTTATATATATTAATGTAATATTATATAATACAATAACAAAGCCTCTGTGGTCAGGCTTGTTGCATGATCTCAGTTTTCTTAAAGATCAACTATGGCAAGAGGTCCCTGTGGTTGATCTGTAGGAAGACTGATGGGTGACTATCTCCTGAGCATCTATAGAAGTTACATTCTAATTGTCCCATTGTTTATGGCTAATTCTTCTAGGTGTTGGGTATCATTAACTAATTGTATGGTGTTAAGTAAGCTAGCAGCTACTTCAACCTCTGTCACCACTCTCTCAAGTAGAACAGAACACTGACATTGGGACAAAATGAGAAGAGGAAAAAAGTTCTTTAGAAGTAAATCCTAGCCAAACCCTTGGCATTCCTGCAAGTTAAAAGCAATCAATTTTTTCATCAATTATATTAACCAAAACCCTTTTGACCATAAATGTGTCAATACTGTAATAAAATGTGTCATTCAATACTGAAGTAAAATTTCTTCAAATAGTGTATAAGAAGATGACACAAATAGCTAAATATAACTCAGTTAAGGTCAGGGGTGTAGCTCAGTGGTAGAGTGATGCCTAGTATATGCAGGGCCCGGGTTCAGTCCTCGAGACTGCAAAACATAAGTAAATAAATGAGAAAAAAAGCAAGAAGCATCATAGATCTGAATACAGCTCACCAAAAGTACCCCCAAATACTTTTGATTGACAAATTACACATTATGAAAGGCAATTTATGCAAATAATAGATAATGATAACTGTGAGTGTCATTTTATAACTGTAATTACAGTTTCCTTCTCAGTGGCATCAAATGTGTTCGCCGGCAGCCTGCCAGACCTCCCTGGGAAACATCACCCCATCAGCTGTGCTTTGGGGATTTTGATTCCACAGGGCTGAAGATTGTGTGCCTCATAGTTCGGGGACCATTTTGACAATTTGCTTACACATACGTAATTAGTCTAGGTGCATAGATCTGCTTTTGTTTTAAGATCTGCATAAAGCTAGGACTGCCTTAACTGACACGCAGTCTACGTTTATGAATGGGGTACAAACAAACTAGGCCAAGGGAAAAGTTTTGGATTACATCTTAGACAAAGTAGCCAAAACCTACAGTGACAATGTCTCAAGCAAACATCTGACTTAATCGTGCTTGTACGGATTGTGCTTTATGATTTAACATTCTGTTTTAATGCATAGGGCTGTAGAAGAGATCTAGAACCGTGTGTAGACACCCCTAGAGCCCTGTTCACCTTCGACAGTTATAACCTGGCTTTGAGTACAATCCATTGAAAATTCTCAGGATCAGAGCTGGGCTAAGGTGTCTCAGTGTGAACGGAACTTGTTAGAGATGGAGAGGGGATCGGAGGGTGTGCTGGCCCATAGTCTGGCTTAAATGACCAGCTACAGGTCCCATGAAGGAATCTGTCTCAAAAATAATAATAATAATAATAATAACATGGAGAAAATAATAAAGAAGACACCAGCATCATCCTCTGATCTCCACATATGCATGAAGGTGTAAGCACACACATGCACACATACACACACACACGTTCACACTCGTGTGTGTACATGCACATACATCACATACAGACAAAACACTGAAGAAGCTATTCAGTGGCAATGCAAATCACGAATAAATATGGAGTGTTACAAAATTATGTCCTTTAAATTATTTTTTTTCTGCTAAAGTCTTAGGCTTTTCAGAAGCCTGAAGCTTGAGGGAGCTATATTCATGTGTAACCACTAAAATTACTAAGTCACTGTAATATGGTTGCTGATTCTTCAGTTATACTGAATACTTAAATCTCCAAGAGTGATCTTACCTGGTGAGACTTCAGGTCCTGTTCTGGAAATGTGGACCAGAATCTCTTGCATTTGCTAATTTGCTAATCAAACATCTCTCAAGTTATCTGCACCCTCCACCTCCTAGAGAAGGTGAAAATATAGGCAAACAAGATGGAGCCCATTTTCTGTGCGAGTCTCTGAGACCAGAGAAAATCGACAGCATAGATCCAACATCCCAGAGGACTGTAAGGGCTTTTCGAAGCCTGAACTGTTACATGTATAAAAGACAGATGGGAAAGGGCGTGTCTTTCGCTGTTAAAAGCTATCTAATATCAGCCTCTGTCCTTTTTATTCATTTCTGTTTGGATGGTTTTTCAGAAACAGGCTTGAGATAAGCTTGAGGCCAACAGACACTCATGATAACCCAGCCCCTAGAAGCAGTACAAGCTTCTAAATAAAGAAGGCTAAAATGTGGCACTTCTGGAAATGGAATGTATACCACAAGAGATAGCACATCAAATACCCCTCAAATGTTTTCATCTCTTTTCCTGTAAAAGGAAGCCAAATGACCTGGGCAGCAGGGCAGTCCCTGGAACACACAGCAAGATTTTGCTGTTCTAGATGTCTAGATGTCTCTGTTAACTTTGCTTTGTGATAACAACTGGAGTCCTAGCAGGAACCCTGGATAGACAGTGTCACTTGGGCTTAGGGTCACATGAGCTTTCTGGTGAAATAAAGCACACTATACACTGAAGCCACCATGGGAATTTTGACACTCAGGAATTATTGAACTCGGCTCATTCTAAGTGGTGGTGGCCCATGAGTGGAAGGCAGGAGGGAACAGGGTAAAACCATTATTATAGTAAAATGTAACTCCTAGAAATGAAATTTGAAACTAAAGCTTTTTTATTCTGTAACGGATTCCCTTCCTGCTATAGAAATACGTGCTACCATGAGCTGATTTAGCTATGCCTGACCACTTTTGCAGGGATGGAACTTTAAGCAGATGTCAACATCTCTGTGCTTGAGCTGGCGGGTGTTGCTGGGTTCACCCTTGTGGTGATTTGCCTGCTCATTACCCTCCAGGGAACAAGGCTTGAACCCAGGAAGTTCTGATGAGGTTTTGTACTAAATTCTAAAGAGAAACATAGTAACATGGTATTTTAAAAGGAAACAAATAAATTCTGTCAATCTGTGCTTCGACACTGGGTGATTAAACATATGAGCCACCCCCGGGGGGGGGGGTGGAGTGATTATTTTACTGTGACAACAAAAACTATCTTGTATGAATTATTTTGAATGCCTTTTAACTAAATGTGCATCTGGTTCATGGTATTCTCTTTAGTCCGCGGGGGGGGGGGGGGTCAGGGGGGGTCTCTGTACTGGTTTTCTGTTTAGATGCATTTTACACAGGAGCTGCGGTTTGATTTTTCTTATATCCTTCTTACCCCCAAATTTTTTTCTCTGAAATTAAGCAAAACAAAACAAAAGAAAAAATAGTTTGTTGGATAGCCTTCTTAGTGTTTTGAACACGGTTCCTTTGCCAACTGTCATAGAGAAAAGCTTGGTTGTCGGTTTTTTGGGAGGCAGATGAATTTCTTGGCCACCTTTAATGTCTTCAGACACCAGCATATAAACATAAGGTACTTGTTTTGAAAAAGATACTCCTTTCTAGGTACATGGATTTCTTCCCAGTCCCATCTAATGTCACCACTGACTTTCTGTTTGAGAAGAGTGCTAATTACTTCCATTCAGAGGACGCTCCTAAGAGGGCTGCTTCTCTAGTCCCGAAAGCCAAGATCATCACCATACTCATTGACCCGTCAGACCGCGCGTACTCCTGGTACCAGGTAAGGAAAAAATGTGCCCAGCAAAGAGGAGGAGAGTTTGTACAACGGAGGGTCATTTCCAGCAAAACGATTAATTCCTATTGGAGGGCAGATTATCTTGAATGGGTGCATCAGTCCTCTATGCATATGGAGTTACACATGTGTATGCAGCCATGAGTGTGTGTGTGTGTGTGTGTGTGTGTGTGTGTGTGTGTGTGTGTGTGTGTGTAAAGGAGGTTATTTCTCAAGAGCATTCCACCTTGTTTTTGAGACAGGATCTCTCACTGAGAACTCCCTGGTTAGGCCACACAATCTGGCCAGTGAGCTGCAGGGATCTGCTTGTCTCTGCCTCCCAAGCACTGAGATGACAAGCACATGTCGTCACGTCTACCTTTGTATATGACTTCTGAAAATGAATCTCAGGTGCTTCCATTTTCAGGGCAAGCAGTGTGCCACCTGAACTGTCTCCCCAGCCCTCAGATAAGGATAGAAGACGTACTAGTTAATTGATATGTACAACAGGCAGATGGTTTATTCTTGGTTTCCCAGGAGAAACAAAGAATATCAAAGGTTTTCTTTTCTTTTTTTTGTCATTCATTTGATAACCTAATAAAATGCATTAGTGCAATGAATTGCAATTGAAAATATATAACAATACATGTTTGTGTATATACATGTATATTTTAAGGTAAATATAATAATTTTAAATCATTTTCTTCAAGCACATGTGTAAATTACAAAGGGATATATAGCTTTTCTTTTTTAATACATGTTTTATAAGTTGTAAGGTCTCTGTGGCAACTCTGCCATTGTGTTTCAAAAGCAGCAGTAGAGTATCTGTAAGGAACATGGCTGAGTTCAGTAAAGCTGCTGGCCCCAGCTCCAAAGGAGCTTCAGCAACTGCTCCTACCAGAAGAACAATGGGGACATATACAAAATCCCTCATCCCTGAAAGCCCAGCCTGTCCAAACTGCTCTAGGCCTTTTTCTCATGCGCTTATGGTCTTCGTGTCCCTGAGGTCTGCTAGAACTTGGCAAAGGCTCAGTCACTGTAAGATAATGTAACATACTCTCAGGAAGCCTGTAAACTATGCAGTGATATTTTAATCACCTAATAAAAAGCAGACAAAATTAAACATACATATATACAGCAAAATTGAGTTTTTCATGTCCTTAATTACTATGAGTCTTTAGTTACTTAATCATTCTCATTTCTATAATTGTTTTGTTTTGTTTTGTTTTGTTTTGTTTTGTTGAGGCAAAGATTCACGTAGCCCAGGCTGGCCTGGAACTTACTACATAGCAGGGGATGACTTTGACCTCAGCTTCCTGCCTCTGACCCCAAATGACAGGCATGCACTACCATGTCTCGTTGATAATTTTTAAATACATCTCTAATGTTCATATTTTATCCGTCCATCAAAAAGTTGTAATGACCTCAGCAAAGTATTGTTTGAAAAGTGATTTGAGTTAATAGATATCAACGCTGCTTTTGGTTTATTGGAAAAACAACATGTCGGAACGAGCATAAAACAATAAGATTGTAAATAATGTGTAGACTCATTCAGTGATAAAAATCTGACTTAAAAGCAAGTTAGATTTATTAACAAAGGAGTGTGAGCATTAGAAGAACCACTGGGCCATCTGTAAAGTAGGGAATGGTTTATAAGAGAAAAACAAGTGGAATGTTTTAATAGTACAAACAGAGCTATCCATCAAGGGGTCATCAACAGGACAAGGCAGAAACAGAGGCTGATATTCTATTTCCCTAGAAACTGTAATCTAACGAAAACTTATTATCTGAGAGGCTGCTGGTTATCTCTATCTGAGGTTAGACATACAGTTAATTGCTGGTGTTCTAAGTGGCCCACACAGCTCAGAGCCTCCCTGCACTGGTGTGGTTTCAGACAGCTAACTTTTTTTTTTTAAGATTTATTTTATTTTTAACTATATGTGTATATGTCTGTGTATGGGTATGTACGTTGAATGCAGATGCCAAAAAGAGGCCAAAAGAAGGTGTTGGATCCCCTGTAGTTGAACTTACAAGTGGTTGTGAGTTGCCTGTCATAGGTAATAGGAACTGAACCCAGGTCCTCTGCCGTCAGAGTACTTGCTTTTAACCACTGGGTCAACAGCCCCCAACAGCTAACTTCTTGACCATTGTGCTATTAGAGAGTAACGTGTTCCAAAGCGCTATGTTCTTTTATATTTAGCAAAAGCAGCTATTCCAGGTTCACAAGTGGAAGGACGCATTGTGAGATGTTTCAAAGATGAACTGGGAGCAGAGTGACAGGAAGGGATAGACTTTAGAGAGGCAATAATAAAAAATAATCCCCACGAGGGGGGATGGAGCCATCGGAAAGCTAAGGTCACAGAAATCCACGGCCTTACGTGGATCTTGTATGCCAAACCCAGAGCCATCTCTCCAGCCAAAGTATACATTAAATTGCAAGTTGACAGATTTTGTTTTGTGCCATCTTTATCCAAAATGTATCTTGCAGGGGAGGGGAATAGAAATGCACTGTGATTGGCTCACAAAGAATGAAAAAGTTGGAGGTTGGTAACCACTTAGCTCCCAGAAAGTGAGAATGAGTGCGCACACACACACACACACACACACACACACACGAGAGAGAGAGAGAGAGAGAGAGAGAGAGAGAGAGAGAGAGAGAGAGAGAGACAGAGAAAAGAGACAGAAAGAAAGAGAACCCAAGGCTTTCAACTAAGGAAACATCATAAATATTGCAAACAAATCAGTCCTCGGTGGGTGAGCAGAAGCTGGCAGAGCCTGCCGTGCAATAACTGAAATTCCAGTTGCCACAAATGTGCTCTTCAACTGGATGTGGTGAACGGTCCCAGACTGGCAACCGTGCCTGAGTGCTTAGTGATCAATTTGAAGAAAAGGTGATTGTCCTTGAGCCCATGGGCATGAGACAGAGCCATTAGGAAGCATTTTCATATTTCAATTGCTGCTTTCTGCATTTTCTCATTCTGGTTCTCCACAAAGGTTGCCATTAGATAAAATAACCTTGGCTTTTAGATGCTCAGTAAGGCGTGGTGAAGTCTGTAAATCTCACATAATGGGCATGCCAGAGTTTGCAGTAGTTTCTCCATTTAAAATGGCCAAGTGGGCTTTTTAATCAAAACCTACCTGAAGAGTAGAATTAGCAGGGTGCTTGTATAGTAAGCACAGTCCCTGAGCATTGTGAGTGTTCGATTATGGACAAGCAAAGAGATATCGCCATTAATATGGGTTTTGAAAGTTTACTTTCAGAATAAAATGTATAAACTGGGGAAAAACTCAAAAAAAAATATTGGTAAAGAAACAATACCAACAATAATTCAGCCTCTACTACCTAAGTTCCCAAAATGTACAAGCTCACCAGCGTATTAACTTTAAACTTTGGTGCTGTGGGCACAGTTTCATCTTTTATTAATTTAAAACAAACAACTGTCCAGTAGTATGCCATTACTTCTTTAGCTTTGAGACTTATCAAAAGATTGGGTTTTAATTATCTATGCCTATAGTTGAAGTTAGTTTAATTAATTCTCTGTCTTTTCATTGTAGCATCAGCGATCCCATGAAGACCCTGCAGCTCTGAAATTTAGCTTCTATGAAGTGATCTCTGCTGGACCCAATGCACCCTGGGAACTCCGAACCTTGCAGAAGAGATGCCTGGTCCCTGGGTGGTATGCCAGCCACATCGAGAGATGGCTTGTTTATTTCCCTCCATTTCAGGTATGAAGCAACTGGGACTTACAGCATGTAATGACATCATTAAGTGGATGCCTTTGCTGCAAACACAGCAGAAATATTCACTCACTAAAACATTGCTGGGTTTTATCCTTTAGTTGCAAATAATCATACTGGCAGAGAAAAACAGGCACATGTTGAAAAATAAATGGTTTAATTTTCTAAGAGTATCTCAGGCTAATTCTCCCTGGTCAACGTGTTGGCATTAGCATGCCATCCCTGACTGCGTGAGATTTGAAAAGCTTCTGCTTGCTAAGTCCTGTTCTGATGTGAATAACGCCTGATAAGAAGGGATGTCTTCTCCAAACCAGACAGGCATTATTTTGTTTAATGAGTACCATGGTCTCCGTTCTGAAACACCTTGCTGAAGTCTTCGTGTGTCCCGTTCCTCCCATCCCTTGCTTTGTCCCAATCGCTTGCCATCAGCTTCTATAAAAACTCAGTCCCTACTCTGGATTGCATAAGCAGCCCAGTAACACCAGAAGTCAGTCCTGTGGCTCTAAAACCATGTGTCCAATATGCTAGCTGTGACAATCTACAGCTAATTAACATAGAACAGTTAAGTAAAACCTCAAACTCCACTCATTTTCAGTAGATGGGTGCAAACGCAGCATAGCTTCATGTTAGATGCAGCAGTCTGTCGGAATAATGGTAAATTCTATTGGACTTCCAGTGTAGACTAAGAATAATGGAAGGGGGGCTTTGACAAAGTTGTGTGAAAAGGTCTGTGATCTTTTCATCGTGGCCTACGGTCACTTTGTCATGCTGAATTACCCGTCACCACACACGAGAGAAACAAATTCTTTCCCATGATTTCTTTTGGTTTTGGTTTTGTTGTTATTGTTTGCTTCCTTTCCTTGAGGCAGGGTCTCACTCCACAGCACAGAGTGATCCCAAGCCCACAGAAGTCCTCCTGCTCCAGCCTCCCAAGTGTTAGCATTGCATATGTGGCCCCAGTTACTTTGTATTATTATTATTATTATTATTATTATTATTATTATTATTATTTATATGTATGGGTCTGTGTGGACATGCATTGCATGTGTGTGGGTTCTCTCAGAGTCAGGTCATATGGAACTTGAGTTACAGGAGGTTGTAAACCACTTTATGTGGGTTCTGGGAACTGACCCCCACTCCTCTGTGAGAGTTTTATGTATTCTTAACCACTGAGCCATCTCTTCAGCCCCTTCCACTTTTTCTTGTTGTCTTGTTTGGTTGTTTGAGGCAGGGTTTTTCTGTGTAGGCCTGACCATCCGGGAATTCAGTCTATAGATAAAGCCAGGCTCAAACTCAGAGATCCACCTGCCTCTCTCTGGGACTAAAGGCATGTGCCACCACTATCCGGTGACATTCATTTCTTGGGCAGCATTCTGCCCTTATTTTTGTCTCTGAGAATCATGCCTTCTTCCATATGGTTATCGAAAGATTTCTCAAATGCTGCTCCTGAATGGAACTGGGGGGTGATAGGTTCTCTGTCTCATTACACCTAAGCTTATCATAACCCTTCTATTCAGTAGGTAGACAACAGCAATGAGAGGTGTGGTGGTTGCTTTTTTAGATACAGGGTCTCACACTATTCCTGGCCTCAAGCTCACAATCCTTCTGACCTGGTCTCTTGAGTGCTGCGATTTGAGGCAGGAGCCAGCACTCTGACTTAATTGGAAGCTTTGTTCTATGGTAGTCTTCTGTCCCAGTATAAGTGACTCAGCCCTTGACTTGGAATCTCATGACTACACTCCTAAGCATGCTTTGTCCCCATTCATATCGTAGCTTTCATATCACTTCCCTGATTTGTCATATAACATCAGAATGCTCAATTAGCTTGACTTTTTTCCAAGTCACTAATGTAACTTACTTTTGGCACCTCCCAACAATGTATGCAGATCCCCAAGGACTATGCACAAGCAAGTGTAGAGTACAGGAATTTGTCGTTGCACAGTTGACACATGTGTTTTTCAACATCCATATCTTTTTTATTATTAATTATTATTACTTCTGTAATTTAGTTGCTAATCATCGACGGGCAGCAGCTAAGAACTGCCCCTGCGACCGTGATGGATGAAGTCCAGAAGTTTCTAGGCGTCTCACCTCATTATAATTACTCTGAAGCTTTAACGTAAGTCCATATTCTAATTAATTTACTAAAGTGTCAGCAAGGAACTGACTGTAAAGAAATTGTAGTTGGATGATCTGATTCGCTGATGAGTGGCTTTTTTTTGAACGTTGACTGTTTTCTAGGTTGACATTTCCCAATTGAGAAAGAACATTTAGATAATGTGACAAAGAAATGTCCTCGGTATTCTTGATTCCTAACTTGGCAAAGATTTCCCCTAAAATGAACATGAAGAAAAAAAACTAGTTGTGGCTCATTAAACTAACAAAGAACCTTAGAGGAAGAAGCTACTTGAAGTAAGTAGCTGCCCTGGCTAGTTTTATGTCAACTTGACACAAGCTAGGGTCATCTGAAGGGAGGGAAACTCAACTGGAAAAAAAATGCCTCTATAAAATACAGCTGTAAGGCATTTTCTTAATTAGTGATTGTTGCTGGAGGGCCCAGCCCACTGTGGGTGATGCTATTCCTGGGCTGCTGGGCCTGGGTTCTATAAGGAAGCAGGCTGAGCAAGCCACAAGGAGCAAGCCAGTAAGCATCAGTCCTCTATGGTCTCTTCATCAGCTCCTGCCTCTAGGTCCCAGCCCTGCTTGACTGAGTTTTTGTCCTGACTTACTATGGTGAGGGACTATGATGCTGAAATGTAAGCCAAATAAACCCTTGCCTCCCCAAGTTGCTTTGGTCATGGTGTTTCATCACAGTGTCAGTAACCCTAAGACCGTCATCGGTAAGAGCAGAACCCGCTTAACAGGTGATATTGGAACTTCTTGGGAGCATAAAGACATTACTGGTACAGTTTAGGAAGTGACCTTTCTGTGGCTTTCAGAAACAATGTCATATAGCAGAAAGAGCCCAGTGGTTGACTGGATAGGAGGGGGCATTGTGATAAGCCTAAGTATGCTTCGTGTCTTCCTTGCCTTTACCCACTGTGAATCTGACCCTGCCACCCTCCCTTCAACAGTTCACAGCACTGGTTTGGGTTTGGTTTGGTTTGGCTGGTTGGGCAGGTGGTTTGGTTTGTTGGGGGTTTGTTTGTTGGTTGGTTTTCGTTGGTTTTCTCAGGTGGCTGATTGGAAACTGGGACTCAGGTGAGAAAAGCTAAGCAGCAGAATTTTTTTTTCTTTCTTTCTTATTTATTTATTTATTTATTTATTTACTTAATGTATGAGTACACTGTTGCTCTCTTCAGACACACCAGAAGAGGGCATCAGATCCCACTACAGATGGTTGGGAGCCACCTTGTGGTTGCTGGGAATTGAACTCAGGACCTCTGGAGGAGCAATCAGTGATCTTAAACTTTGAGTCATCTCTCCAGTCCTAAGCAGCAGAATTTTAAGGAAGTGTCAGTGCTTACACAGTGTGTGGACCTTCACGTTTGTGCCCTCAGCCTTCCTTACATCACCCTTGTCCTCCTCTGCAGTCTGTCATGAGGGCTCTGCTTGCTTGCATCTCAACTGAGCAACTCGGCAGAGGCACTGAGATGGGCGGAGTATAAACCATATTCTTACTATATATTTCTCTTTTTTTTTGTTTTTTTTTTTGTTTGTTTGTTTGTTTGTTTGATTTTTCGAGACAGGGTTTCTCTGTGTAGCCCTGGCTGTCCTGGAACTCACTCTGTAGACCAGGCTGGCCTTGAACTCAGAAATCTGCCTGCCTCCGCCTCCCAAGTGCTGGGATTAAAGGTGTGCGCCACCACGCCCGGCTTTACTATATATTTCTTAATTCTAGGATTAATGGGTCGAGCCTTAAAGAAACTTTAAAAGACTATATTATGAAATACTTCTACTGTGCATTTCTTAAAGCATGAATAGTCTTAATGTTTATTATGTAAAATATAAAATTATATAAAAATATATTATTAGCATATTTTTATTAATTTAAGAATTTCATGCAATATATTTTGATTATTTTCATCTCCCTTCTCCTCCCCCAACCTCATCCATATGCAGCCTACATCAGCATCCCTCTTCCAACTATACGACTTTTCCATTTCCCTCCACATTTAATATCATCATCGTCATCAATTTCTTTGGTCATTTCACCCCTCCCCCAACTCCTCCCAGATAAAACTCAGTCCCACAAATGATCTGAGTTGGCATCTGCTGTTGCACTCTATTCCATGACAATTTGTAAAACTGAGGAAAAGGTTTCTTCTTCCTTTCAGCACCGCTTGCAATAAAGAGTTGGCAGAAAGACATCAAACCCTGCATATATAGTGTACCAACCATGTGTAGAGATGTGTTAGACATTCTGGTTTAGAAGCCAAAGGATACTGTAACTCTGAAGTTTCAAGCTTTCTTCCCAGGAGTCTCTTACTTGCTGTTACCATTCACCTGCTGGGCCAGTTTTCTATACCTCTAGTATGGCCAGTTTTGTGGCGTTTTAGTTCAACAATTGATAGACGCTGGCCTTAAGTATTTAACATTCAACTTAACCTTAAAGAAAACTGAGTGCTTTTAGTTTACAGTTAGAAATTCAAGTCCACTTTCTGCTTTCTGCTTTAAGTATCTCTTTGAAAAAGAAAGCTTTTATTTTCTAAACGATTTTCTATTTCAAGTTGGCTTATCTTTGTGTCTTTTTATAGGGTATCTGGCAAGGTATTGTGTTTCAGGGAAAAAAAAAAGAAGTAAAGTAGTCTATAAAGACATAATTTCTTTTTCTTGTAGAGTGGTCCTTGACCTGCATGCTGTGTGTTTGTCCTCTCTGCATCCTGCTCAGCAGAGAGCTTTTTTATTCATCTCGATTGCTGGAAAAGGCAATGTGAACTTGAGAGACGGACAATCAAAGAAACATACTATATACAAAGGACTGTGGGTCACTGTGCACCTGGAATGTAGCTAGCTAAAATTACCCATTATGTGATTCTCTTACCTAGTCTGGCAAGTAGCAAGGTAAGATAGCTGTAATCTGTGAAAGCAGTTTCGGGGCCAGCAGGGCTGCCCTCACTGTCGCCTTGCTGACTTAGATAATGTACTTCCAGGGTGTCTCTTTCCACGTTTTCTTGTCAGACATTGATTGGCCTGACACACCTTTTAAAAACCTGCTGTGCACTTGTTGTAGGATATTTGGATAATGCATCGTATTGTCCTTGACTTGAAATGGTTCTGCCCTCACCCTGTGCCCTTCTAGGTTGTTTATCTGGATCCTGTTCTAACAATTCCTCCCTCCCATCAGAGTCTCTGTGACACAATGGGTGTTTCTCGATGCTTTGGAAATGTGGCCTGACTGTGAGAAGAAAATGCATTTCAGAAATACCATTGACACAACCACCAAGAGACTTCGATGTGTACACTTTAGCATTGCTTAAACTACTGATGATAGTGAAGATTATCTGGTTTGGGTACAAAAAGAAAAAAAAAAAAAGAAAAGAACTATGTTATCATTGGACCACTCACTCCAACACTTAGCATTTCTAGGTGACCTCTTGTGGATACACTATATAATCTTTTATTTTATTGGATATTTTCCTTATTTACATTTCAAATGTTATTCCCTTTCTCAGTCCCCCCCCCCCCAAGCCTCCTAGTTCCTCCTTCCTCCTCCTGCTTCTATGAGGGTGTTTCCCCACCCACCCACCCACTTCCACCTCGCCACCCTGGCATTCCCCTACACTGGAGCATCAAGCCTTCACAGGACCAAGGGCCTCTCCTCCCATTGATGACTGACACCAAGGCCATCATCTGCTACATATGCAGCTGGAGCCATGGGTCCCTCCATGTGTATTCTTTGGTTGGTGGTTTAGTCCCTGGGAGCTCCAAGGGGTCTGGTTGATTGATATTGTTGTTCTTCCTATGAGGTTGCAAACTCCTTCAGCTCCTTCAGTCCTTTCTCTTAACTTCTTCATTGGGGACCCGGTGCTCAGTCCGATGGTTGGCTGTGAGCATCCTCATCTGTATCTGTCAGGCTCTGGCAAAACCTATCAGCTATATAATCTTGATATGCAGGAATATGCTAATCGATCTCTATACTGATTATCTTCAATAGAGCTCACTTAGTCACATATCAACGGTACTTTTCAAAAAGCATGGCAAAAAAGAAAAAAATCTCAATAATTAGGATATTATTTTTCCACAATGACTGTAGAAAATGTTCCAGAATTCTAAATTTTACACAGAACCACCAGATAACATATGATATTTTAAGTGACTTTCTACTGTCATGGTGGGTTTCTAATGACACTGAACATTTGGTTTTTTGTTGTTGCTGTTGTCTTGTTTTATCTGATTGTCTCGGTGAGTTTGAAATAAACGGTATAAACCTAAAACAATGTAAATCGGAGTTATCCAATCAGACTATCATTGAACAGCTGCTCAGCATAAGCTTCACCCCAACCCCTGAAAGGGTTGCCATAGTGATGCTTCATAAGTTGTGTTACATGTGTAAGAAACTGACCAGTCATTTCAGAGAAAGGAAGAGAAACAATGCCTGGCACAGATTATGCAATTCATAAACATAAACCAAAATCAAACATATGAACTTTTAATTTGCCATATATCCATTCAGAATTATCAGTGGTCAGCAGATGTTTCAAAACGCTAACCCTGCAGCTCATCTGTTGTCAGGGGCATACTTGTTCAGATTAATGAAACCATATTGTGTTGAATGAATATTTAATACTAATGCACGTTGAAAATGTCAGTAGCGGGCACTGACAATGTGAAGCCCAGGGACTGACATAGTCTGTGTTTATCTTTTGTTTTGATGTGTTTCCTGGTTGAGGCTTGGGTAAGTCACAAAGGAGTTTTGAACCCTCCTGACAATTCAGAAAATCTCCTCGTATCATTTTAATTACAGTCAAGTTAATATTGGCCAGGAAGTCCTTCCCAAATCACTGCTGATAAGCATAAGTAAACTCTGCCACGTTAAAACAGCCAAAAAGTAGCTGTGATAGGGGCTATAAATTGGTTTTCTGGATATCTACAAGAGAGCACCTGGGACAAGCTAAGTGCTGGCAAGAAAACAGAAAGCCCACTCTCATTAGTTATGATACATCCCTAAATGTTTATATAGTATAGAAACACACATTTATTTACTGAGTACCTTATATGTAGATACACATTTATATACAGCACCACAAGAACACTATGTGACTGTCACAAGAACAATATGTTATTCATATTGTTAGTTCCTACCTCTTCTTATTGAAAATAGACTTTTTTCTCATACACTATATTCAGGCTAGAGTTTCCCTTTCCCTAACTCCTCCTAATTCCTGCCCAACTTCCCACCCACCTAAATATACAGCCTTTCCTGTTCTCTCTTATTAGAAAACAGGCATCTAAGAATGAATAAATAAATATTATGATAATAATAGAGAATAAAAACAAACCTGAAGAGGACAAAGAAAACGAATGAACAGAATAAAAGGGGAAAAAGGCAAGGCTTTTGCACGAGAAACATATAGCTAGACACAGAGACACTAGCATTCACACTCAGAGAAATCCCACAAAGATACAAAATCAGAAACCATAACATACAAGCAAAAGACATGCAGGTTATGTTTTTTCAATTCCAAGACATAGGCCTGCCCTTAAGTGTACTTTGAATACCCAGTGAGGCACCATGGGAGAAAACAGTTTTTCCTTTGTGAGCAGTTGTCAACTGGAGATGACAACTTCCAGGTTACAGATGTGGGCTTGTGTCCTCTTTCCCTCTCAGCACTTAGACTCCATCTGGCTAAGACCTGTACAAGGCCCTGTGCATGCTGTCGTATTCTCTGCTCAGTTCAAATGTACATCAGTCCTGTTGTGTCTAGAAGGTTTTCTTTCCTTGGTGCCTCTCCTCTTCATTCATTCACTTAAAATTTTAAGACTGAGTGTTCCAAAGCCTCTCACTCTCTTCACTTTCTTTTTTCAGTTGTGAGTGTCTGCATTTGTTCCCATCTATTGCAGAAGGAAGCTTCTCTGATTATGGCTGACCAAGACATTGGTCTATGAGTATAATATTATTAGGAGTCGTTTTATTGCCACATTCCTCTAGCAGAAGAGTAGTGTTTGGCTTTCCACTAGGTCCCCAGCCTATCTACTCTCAGGTTCTTGGCCATACAAGCAGTGATAGGCATTTGCTCCATCTCATGGAAATGTCCTTAAATCCAATTAGATGGTGGTTGGTTACTCCCACGACTTTTATGCCACAATTATACCAGTGTATCTTTCTGTCAGGTCGCCAATATAGATCGGAGGGTTTACAGCTGGGTTGGTGTTTATCTTTCCCCTCTAGTGCCATGCAGAATAACTTCCAGAACCCTGAACACAAGCCAGTAGGGATGAAGGTTCTAGGTAGGCACTAGTTCAACTTCTCTGTGTTTAGTGAGTTATGTAGGTGTTGTCTTCAGTAATAGAGACTTACCATCATTTTGTGAAGAGCACCCAACAGATTTGACAGTTGTCTGGGTTGTTTGGAGGTTTCCATGGGGCCCCTTTGGCCAACAACTTGATGTAACCCATTCCTAGTAGTGGAAGTTTCATTTGGTGATGAGAGATGTCTAATTGGAGTTTTGTCTCCCTCATATTTTTTTTTTTTTTTTGGTGATTCTATTTCTATGTCTGTAGTATGTTACCATACAACTCCTTAAATGGCCCTTGGTTTTAACTGTCCCTCCCATATTTCCTCCCTTACCCCTTTCTTTCTTCGCCATACCTGTGTGATCTTCCCATTCCAGTCTACCCCATTTTCTATTCATAACTATCTATTCTATATCTATATCTATTCTATATCTATATCTATCCCTTTCCTAGGGAGATCTTCTCTCCCACCCAGTCCCTCACTCTATTCCTAACCTCTGTGGTTATATGAATTGTAGCCTGCTTGTCAAACACTTAACAGCTAACATCTACATATAAATGAATACATTACCATATTTACCTTTGGAGGTCTGGGTTTCATCACTCAGGATTTTTTTTCTGTCTCCATCCATTTGCCTGTGAATGTAATTGTTTCACTTTTATAACAACTAAGTAATATTCCATTGTATAAATGCACCACAATTTCTTTCTCCATTCATCTTTTGATGAGCATCTAAGCTATTTCTAATTTCTTACTATTATGAGGAGGATAGCAATGAGAACAATTGAGCAACTGTCTCTGTAGAAGCATGGGGAAGCCCTTTAGGTATACGCCCAAGAGTGGTATAGCTGGATTTGAAGTAAAGCTATTCCCAGCATCCTGCGAAATTCCCACACCAATTTCCATTCCATTGTACAAGTTTTCATCCCCTCATGCAGTGGATGAGTGTTCCTTTCACCCCTACATCCCTGCCAGCATGCACTATTTGTTTTATTGATTATTGATCTTGGCCTCTCTGACTGGTGTAAGATGAAGTCTCAAAATAATTTTGATTTAGATTTTCCTAGTAACTAAAGACAGTGTACATTTTCTTTAAGAGTTTTTCAGCCATTTGTGTTTCCTCTTTTGAGGACTCTGTTTATCTGTACTCCATTAGTTCCATTTTTTTTACAAGTTAAAAACCAAAGCACACAAAAGATATAAGCCCAAAGTCCCCTGGAAAGTGCATGGGAAAGGCAGGGTTGAAACTGTCTTTAGAATGTTATACTTTCCATCTTTGACCTCTTCCCATTTTAGCACAAGATGCTTGTATCAGAGAAAACTGATGTTGCTGTGTCTCTTCCCTAATGAAAATGACCTAACTATAACAACTGGGGTCTGTGTCAGCAAGATGGCTCAATGGGTAGAACCCTTGCCTCAAAGCCTGACAACCTGAGTTTCATCCCCAGATCCCACCTGTTGGAAAGAAATGGTTGACTACCACATAGGTGACACATACAACACATGTGTTGTGGCATGCACATGCACACAATGCAAAAATATATATGTATAAATTATATACAATGTAAAAAATTATACTTTTAATGTGGAACCTTAAAATAAGTTTTTGTATTTTACTAATTCTTTGAGTCTTTCATGTTACATATTTGATGATATTCACCTCTCTCCTTCCGACTTCTCCCATGTCTACCTTCACCTCCCGACTCACCATAGTGCGAGCCTGCTCACTTGCTTGCTTGCTTTCACTTTCAACAAATCCAGTTTGTGTTCCTCTACTACTCTTTGGGATTTTTGCCTGCTCTGGAATGTAGTCAAGAGATTTTTAAATGTCACTGTCCACACAAATGTATAACCAGATACAGATACAAATTAAAATCACATTGACATACTACTCAGTGCCAAAAAAAAAAATGGTTATACTTCCTCAAAAAATAAAACAAATGGCCATGAACCCAAAATATAATGCCAGATGTTGGCAAGAATGAGGAGAATTTCTAAACTTGTATACTGGCAGAATACACAAGTATTTGGCAAGTAGTTTTGTAGTTTTTTAAAAATTAAACACAATCTCACCAGGAGCTCAGCTTTGCTTGTAGAAATCTATCTCAAGAGAAATAAAAGTGCAAGTAAATTAAAAACTTGTAGATGAACATTCATTAGAGTAGAAGTATTTATTTTATCTAAAACCAACAAACAATCCAAATTCCTATTACCTGGTACATGAATTAACTTTCCATGCCAGGAAAAAAAAGGAAATATTAATAAATGATGAAGTTAAGACCTCAGTATGTAACATATACCAATAATTTAAGCACTTGGAAGCCAAGGCAAGAAGACTGGTGTGAGTTTAAGGCCAGCCTGATCTATATTGTATGTATCAGATTATCCTGGACTACATAGCAAGAACCTGTCTTAGTGATGATGATGATGATGATGATGATGATGATGATGATGATGATAAAAGAGATGGAAATCAAGGATTGTGATTGAAATCAGGGACTGTCTGAGCATGATTGGGTTTGGATTTGGTTTTTGAGAGGTGATAGAAATGTTGCAAAGCTGTGATAATTTTACTATCATTTGATTATATATATAAAATAACATGCAACTATTATGAAATTTAAATTAAACCTTGAAAAGGCTAGCAAATATATATGCATAAATATTCTGCTCTTGTCCTGTATTCATAACATAAATTATGATGTTTCGATTTTGAAAAATGCATCTGCTTTAGTTTCTCATGGAAATACAATAGCAAGTTGAAGGTATTTCAGACAAACTTTCTAAGTGTCCTCTGGATGCTCTCCAGCATCTGTTCATCAAAGAAAAATGGTGTTTTCACTAATGCTGAAATGTGAAGACTGTCATTGTCCTCAGAGAATCTTTCTTCCCCTGAACCCAAGTTGCCTTTATTATTTCTACATATCCCCAGGTGGTTTTCTTCACAAGCTTACAAGCATTTTTATCCTCTCTAACTTTACTCTTTAATTCAAGTTTATTAATAACCATCGTATACATGACTCTGGGGACATGATGATGGACTATTTTTAACTCCATTGTGGGACAGCCACAAGGTCAGACACTAAGCAGTATATTACACTTCATTTGAAGACTCATTTCCTGATATCCTTGGAAGGAGGGACCCAGGTATAAAATGACTACAAGTGCCAACATTAGAAAGGCTGTTTTCCCTCCATGTTCCCTCAGACACCGTGGCACTGATGTGATTCTTGGCAGAAAGACCATTACTGATTTTTTTTTTGAATAGATGTCAAACTTTGTCATTTAGGCTCTGAAATAATATTATGTCCTCAGCCGTACAGTGACCTTCATAGACCTTCGTCTTTTCTTCATGATTGTTTTTTGTAAGCAATCAAACCCAATGATTCCTCAGGCCACCTGAAGAACAGACACAATGGCTTGCCTTCATTCTCTATATTCACACTGCTAACTTACACATACACATACTACCCTAGGTGCTGGTTACAAACACACACACACACACACACACACACACACACACAAATATATATACATACATACATGTAGTAATAGAAGATGACCTCACTAAGAGCCATGATAATGGCACATCCTGTTTTGAGAAAGTCTTGTATTCCCCAAACCAACAATTTGAGGGGATGTTTCCCATGAGAAGCACTTGGATTTTGTTTGATGCTGTGTGGATATTGGGGGAGCACCATCACCCCATGTGACATAACTCCATTAAAAATATGCATATGCAATGGTGACACATGCCTTTAATCCCAGCACTCTTGAGGCAGAAACAGGTGGATCTCTGAGTTTGAGGCCACCCTGGTCTGCAGAGTGAGTTCCAGGACAGCCAGGCCTACAAAGAGAAACCCTGTCTTGAGCAACCACTCTAGAAATCAGTCTGGCAGTTCCTCAGAAAATTGAACATAGTACTACCCGAGGACCCAGCTATACCACTCCTGGGCATATACCCAGGAGATGCACCAACATGTAATAAGGACACATGCTCCACTATGTTTATAGCAGCCTTATTTATAATAGCCAGAAGCTGGAAACAACCCAGATATCCCTCAACAGAGGAATGAATAAAGGAAATGTGGTGCATTTACACAATGGAATACTACTCATCTATTAAAAACAATAACTTCATGAAATTCTCAAATAAATGGAACTTGGAAATATCATTCTGAGTGACCTAACCCAATCACAAAAGAACATACATGGTATGCACTCACTGATAAGTAAATATTAGCCCAGAAGCTCAGAATAGCCAAGATACAACTCACAGACCACATGAAGCTCAAGAAGAAGGAAGACCAAAGTATGGATGCTTCAGTCCTTCTTAGAAGGAAGAACAAAATAGTCACAGGAGGAAATATGGAGATAAAGTGTAGACCAGATACTGAAGGAAAGGCTATTCAGAGACTCCTGGGGCTCCACCCCATATACAGTCAACAAATCTAGACTCGATTGCGGATGACATGGCTGTCTCCTGAGAGGCTCTGCCAGCCTGACAAATACAGAGGTGGATTCTTGCAGCCAGCCATTGGACTGAGCGTGATTTCATTGGTGGAGGAGTTGGAGAAGGGACTGAAGGAGTCAAGGGGGGTTGCAGCCCCATGGAGGGAACAACAATGTCAACCAGCCAGACCCCCTGAAATCCCCAAGGACTGGACCACCAACCAAAGAGTACACATGGAGGGACCTATGGCTCCGGCCCCCACATATGTGGTAGAGGATAGCCTTGTTGGTCATCAGTGAGAGGAGCAAGCCTTGGTTCTGTGGGGGCTTGATGCCCCAGTGTAGGGAAATGCCAGGGCAGGAAGGCAGGGGGAATGGGTAAGTGGGATATGGGGTTTCTGGAGGGGAGACCTGGAAAGGGGATAACATTTGAAATGTAAATAAAGAAAATATCCAATAATAGGGAAGAGAGAGAGTGAGAGAGAG
This sequence comes from Arvicanthis niloticus, assembly GCF_011762505.2. Classification (NCBI taxonomy): domain Eukaryota; kingdom Metazoa; phylum Chordata; class Mammalia; order Rodentia; family Muridae; genus Arvicanthis; species Arvicanthis niloticus. The sequence continues at coordinate 101,148,282 of NC_047661.1, read as the reverse complement.
AGAGATCAGGAAATGTTTGTGTTCACATGTGACCTAACCTGGACTTTCCAGAGCTTGCCTGGCTTCTGGTGATCTCACAATTACTCACAAGACATACTTTCTTGCTCTGTTGCCCAGGAAACTGGAAAATAAATGGTTGTAGCCAGAAAAAAGAAAGAAAGAAAGAAAGAAAGACAGAAAGAAAGAAAGAAAGAAAGAAAGAAAGGACGGAAGGAAGGAAGGAAGAAAAGAGAAAAGAAAAACCAAAAAGGAAAAAACTATGTATGTGTGTGCACACACACAATGTATATATAAAATGCATGTACACATATGTTATGTTTAAGTTGCCACATATTTTCCCCTGTGTTTGTCTCACACATATGAATGTTATTTGTCCCTCCTCCCCACCCATAACCAAAGTCCCCTCCGTTTTCCCATTAGCCCTTCGTCTTTCATACTCCAAATACATTTTGTTTTCAATACACATATTTATAATTTTTCCCTAGCCTCTAGTTTTCTCTTTCTTTTCTGAAGTTTCTTCAGAAAAAAACAACATTGTAATTTTAACACATATGAAATTATAATTTTATAATTTAGCTTAGAAAATATTTGCCTAACCTAAGGGTATGAAGATGTTTTGCGTAGGGTGAGGATATGGGTTAGTTGATAAAGAGCTTGCTTAACCTGCAGGAGGCCCTGGGTTTGTTCCTTAGCACGGCATGAAACAGGGGCGCTGGAGTACACACCTGTAATCAAAGCACTACAAACTCTAGAGGTAGAAGCAGGAGAATCAGTAATTCAAGGTCCTCCCTGGATACCTAGTAAGTTTGAGGCCAACTTGTGATCCAAAGATCTTTCCTCAAAAGAAAAGATTTAAAATGTTCTAAATTTTTCTTCCAAAATTTTTGCAGTTTTAACTTAAACATTTGGGTCAGTGATCCATTTGATGCTCGATTTTTCCCCCAGTGTGATGCAACCGTCAGTGTTCCTTATTTTTCATGTAAATCCACATTTTTGTCTAGGACAGTTTGCTTTAGTCCCTTCATTGAATTGGAGTCTTCCTATTTGTTAAAATCATTGACCTTGGATATAGAGGCCTCTCTGTGCATTCTTCATTTCGTCCACTACTTCATCCCTGTGTGGATGGTGGAGGTCTCTGTTCACTTCATCCCTGTGAGGATGGTGGAGGTCTCTGTTTACTTCATCCCTGTGCGGATGGTGGAGGTCTCTATTTACTTCATCCCTGTGAGGATAGTGGAGGTCTCTGTTTTGCCTCATTGGCCGGTCTCTTTGTGAATCCTTCATCTGGCTCCACTGGTCCATCATTGTGACTGTGAGCCATGAGCCACACTGATTGCTCACCATTCAGGAGGCATTGAGATGACACAGTACGAGATCTCCACCTCTGCTCTTTCTCTCTAACTTCTTAAACTGTTTTAGTTCATGCAGGTCCTTTATATTTTATATGTATTTCAAAGTCATTTTCTATTTCTACAAAGAACAAGAGAGTCTAGTAAAGTTTTAATTGGAATCACATGAATCTGTATGTAATGTTTGAGCCAGCTGATTTTAAGTATTTAGTCTTGACTGTGGATATAGGAGAGCACCCATTTGGTTAGGCCTTCTGTCTTAGAGTTTCTATTGCTGCGACAAAATGCCATGACCAGAAAGCAAGTTGAAGAAGAAAGGGTTTATTCAGCTTATAATTCCACATTGCCGTTCATCACCAAAGGAAGTCAGGACAGGAACTTGATCAAGCAGGGTAGGGACCTGGAGACAGGAGCTGATGCAGAAGCCATGGAGAAATGCTGCCTACTGGCATGCTTCCTTCTCATGGCTTGCTCGGCCTGGATTCTTATAGAACTGAGGACAGCCAGCCCAGGGATGGAACCACCCACAATGGACTGGACCCTCCCCCACTGATCACTAATTTAAAAAATACCCTACAGCTGGACCTTATGCAGGCAATTGAAGTACCTCTCAACTGAGACACCTTCCTCTCTAAGGACTCACTTGTGCCAAGATGACACCCAAAACCAGCCAGTACCCCTTCTCTGCTTTTGTATTTTTCAGTGGTGGAGTTCTTACACCTGGTTTTTGTTCATTTTATTTTTAGGCCCTTCAACATTATAATTCAAATGTTTTAATTTAAATTTTATTATAACTTAAACATGATTTTCATTTAAATTTCCAAAATTGATCATAGGATGAGGTTAAAGTCGAGTCTTGAAAGTAGGCTTCTGAGTAGTGTATACTGAGCGCCAAAGGAAGTGGAACCCTACGTAATTCTTCCTAGTGGAGAAGCAACCGTGACAGTGGAATCACTGAATAACAGGGGTGAAGGAGTTAGCACTGCCGCTCCCTCTACGGTGGCAGCTTACAACTAAGCCTAGGAATCACTGTTTTGCTTACAACAAACAACTCAAAGAGACATGTGTAAAATATTGGACCTTGAACATAGAATCAGGAAGCCTAGATTTGAACTCAGCAAAATACTGAGGGGACAGATTGTCCACAGAAACTAGACCTTAACAAACATTTTCTTTATTTCATTATTTTCTCTCTCTCTCTCTCCCTCCTTGCCTTCCTTCTCTCTCTCTGCAGAGAGAGAGAGAAGAGAGAGAGAGAGAGAGACCCACTGTGTAGCTCTGCCTGTTTTTGAATTCTTGTTGTAGACAAGACTGACCCTGAACTCATATAGATGGTACTGGCTTTGCCTCCTGAGTAGTGGGACTAAAGACATACGCACCACACCAGCCCCATTGTCTATCTTATATTTAGTGAATATACACAAAACAAAACACTGTGCTATTACTTTCTAAAGAGCTATAAGACAGGCCCAAATGAGAAGAGATGTGAACAAATTAGTGTTGTAAGTGGAGATGTAAATTTAGCATATTATCATTGTTTTGTAATTATGGAAAATAAATCTGTTTATAGGCAGTTTTTGCTTTAGTGCTAACCTCATGCAGAAATTAAAAAGATTACTAGACAGAACTTCAGTGGATTATAGCTAGAGAATTCAAATTTTAACTCCAAAGTACAAAAGGCTTGTTTGACTTTGGGGGTGGGGGAAGACTGCTGCTAAGAGACAAATTTCTATTAGTAGGAAATCTTCTGGAAATTGTTCTATTAAGAACCTGGCAAACTCACAAATATGACAGATGGGCTGAAAATTAGGAAGTGTATGCTAGAAGACTTTATATAAGAGGTTATATGAAGAAAACATCCCTCATTTCCCTGATTATGGATTGATAGCTGCTCATTGTAGCTTATGAACTGCTTGAATAATACTTCTTTTTAATTTGGTCCCCTTTTTCTATTTCTAGGTTTGATTCTCATAAAGGCTTCTGGTGTCAACTGCTGGAAGAAGGGAAAACAAAATGCCTTGGGAAGAGTAAAGGAAGAAAATACCCGCCGATGGACTCCGATGTAAGTGTGGAACCCGAAAACATAAAACATGGCAAGGATAAACAATAATGATAATATCACACACAAGCTAGAAGCCAGACGGGCCCCTCCTGCCTTCTTGTGCACTTTGTGTTACAGACTTACTTCCTTCACAAGAACAGGGAGGCATCGTTGGAGCAAGGACCCTTAGCTGTGACTACACCATAAAGAAAGTATCACCTCTACCTAACAAGCATTACTGACCCAGCCGGAGAAGGGAGGGAGGAGGAGGAGAGGAGGGGACAGAAACTGGGTTGAAACTTACCGCATCTTATTATGTAAATGTATGAAAGCTGTCAGACAATTAAAAGTGGGAAATAATAAGATACAAAATACAGTATTTCAGAGAAAGACAACGGTATTAAAATAATACAAATTACTATAAGTAAATAAATACATACATTCAATCAATCAGTCAGTCAATAAATAAATAAATAAAGGGTGGGAAAGAGTGCTACACTACTAAAGGTTCCTGCCACCTGTGCCATATATGCTGGGAAGGAAAAACCAACGGGTTTGAACTCTCCTCTGACATCCCCTGTGCCAGGACATGTGCACACACACACACACACACACACACACACACACACAAGAAAATGCAATTAAATAACATCTTAATTAAAATTAAAAGTAGTTTTTGTGTTTTGATATAGCTCGGTTGGTGTGTTGATGTTTCCATTTACATAATTAATATCTGCATTACCAGAATGAAAGAAAGTAGAATTTGTGACTATAAATCTGAAAAGCAGGTAACACGAAGAATGATAACCACAGAAGAATGATCCCTGCTGAGCGGAAATTGCACTGCTAAAAATGTCAGCGAAGCCATGACAGGAAATATTTCAACCAGAAATTGAAAAAATATTTTCTGTTTTCAATGTCAAATAATTCTGTGGAACACGCATTATAATGTTAGCTGCTAGTATAATATAGTAAGCTTTTAACTGTTAGAATGTTAGTGAGACAAGATAATTAACATACCTCTCAATTGTCGAGCACACCAGCACATAGTCTGTGAGAAATGGACACGTTCATGGTGTTACCCAGTATTTTGTTTATTCTGCTCAGAAAAATGACATGGTGCACTGTAATTCTCACAGTCTGTGTGCCCTGTATTTTTCCTTTATGCTTATTTTGCATGTGCTAATATTTGCTCGTAGTATATTTAGCATATACTTTGACTATAAGAATCTAACTTGATTATTATAGTTGTTTTAGAACTCAGAAATTTAAATATATGGGAACTTTTTCTTACAGTGTTCAATACCTTATGTTAACTGACAATCCCAAGGTGGTCAAAATTTCTCAGTGATCTACATTTATTTGACAAATTTTTATCCTTCAAGGTTTGGAGGACTGTTTGTTATACTAGTCTGATAGACAGGACCTCAGTGAGGTCACAATTAAAGTCTGTACAGAAGGCATAGGAACAGGAGGGACCTATTTTCATAAAGAAATTACACTGTAAGAGATCTATTCTGTTTGAGTGACTATCAAAATATACCATGAGATCACTGTGAAAACAGAATACACTAAACGCTATTGAGAGGTAATTTCTTCAGTTTCAAGTAAAATAAAAATATAAAATATAATAATTTTTACATCAAAGCTACTTCTGTATATAGTTATTAAAACTAAGTCTATCACTAAGGTATATCTTAGCATTTGTTTTACTCTGGTCTAACATAGACAAAAGTGAGGTACTGTATAAAACCGGTGCTAGTCTAGCTAACAAGAAAAACATGGCCATAGATGTCAACAAGGTTACTCTGTAAATATATGCTAAGTTTACTTAAAGGAATAAAGTGTCTGACACTGTATAAAAAGTCTTCAAACTGGAGGCTCCACAGAAGGGTGGAAACACGAACCTGACTCAAGTAGCAAGCGTTGCCACACAGTGGCCACCTCTCCTACTTCAGACTCCAGAAAAAAAAAAAAAAAAAAAAAAGGAAAGTATCCCTGGGTGTGGCCAACACAGTTCAAGTGCTTCGCCCACATCTCAACCCATATCTGGTACACAAGGTACTTATTTCAGCAGAGTCAACATGCACGGAATGTATTTTAGTAAAATAAAATATCTGTTTCTCCTTCCTTCACACAGAGCAGAGCGTTTCTGTCCAGCTACTACCGGGACCACAACGTGGAGCTCTCAAAGCTGCTGCACAGGCTGGGGCAGCCTCTGCCCTCGTGGCTGAGACAGGAACTGCAGAAAGTGAGATAGCATGGAGAAGACAACAGGAATCTGGCACAGACCTCATCCAGAGCTCACAGACGCTACCAAAAAGCTGTCAATCACATACCTCTGCATCACGGAAAACAAGCGAGACTCTTCCATGTGCTGGCATATGGATGACTGTGGAGGGTCGGGCATAAAAAGTATCTTTAAGAAGCTCCCAGGCTTATGGCCGTCCTCTTAACCCATATCTGATTCGTGTGGAACAGCAACCAGCATAAATTTTAAAACAAAACAAAAACCGGAAACGCTGACACAGACCTGTTCCATTTCATAGTAATATTTACAATTTTTGTATCTCAGCTACAGTTGTATTTCTGTAGATAGATTTCTGGACCACTGTTTGACTGTAAAATGTTTTCTTACTTGATTCTGTGAAGTATCCTATAAACATCACGACGTAGAATTCAAAAAGTGTGACAAATGCTGCCAGCATAGGCCATCCATGGTTGTGCGGGAGAACAGGGTTGGGGAGCAGTCTGTGGGCTTTGTCTCCAAACAGAGAAGCAAAGGAGGTGGTTCTCCTTGTACACAGTCCAGTGCGCTCTTGCTGATAGAGCTCTGGATTGTAAGCTTGGCAGACAGTAAACAGAAACCCATTCTTACATCAAGATAGTGAGTGTTAATGGAAGAGCATTGACTAACTCCTCTGAGAGAGAGAGATGGTAAGCATATAAAGATACACCACTGAGAACTCTCTGCTTTTCTGCTGTAAGCTGCTGGTCTGTTCTGGCCACCTCCAGTTGTACCAAAATGCATGTGGAGTCTGCAGGACGTGTTCTCTCTGAATCATAGCAACCTTTAAATGTGCAGAACAAAGGCTAGAAAAATGGGCTCTGTGGTTGGGGGCACTGACTGTTCTTCTAAAGGACCCAGATTGAAATTCCAGCACCCACATGGTAGCTCACAACTGCCTGTAACTCCCAAGATCTGGCACTCTCACACAGACAAACATGCAGGCAAAACACCAATGCACATAAAATACAGGTTAAAAAATTTTAAAGTCTTCATAAATCTGCAGAGCAGCTACTGAGCTAACTCTACTGGCTAAAAACTAAGGACAGTTCCTTGAGGTGTTTAATTAAAGTACTCAGATTTAAATTATTGCAAAACTGCATTTTTCCATGCAATCCCAAAGAAAATTGTGTAATGTACTGGCTTGTGTGACAATGGACTCATATACAAATTTTCATCTAATATATAAAATGATGGTTGTGCTTCAAGGGTGGAGCAAGCAGGTAAAGTCCCATGTTTGAAAATACCTCACATATTGTCCCTATCTTTGCCCAACAGCAGAGCATCGTCACCTGTATGAACTGTTTACGATAAGAATCACAGGGAGTACAAGGATGAGCTTGGCTCTCGAAATATATCTAATTTAAATTAGACACATGATGAGTCGTGGATTCAAAACAAGAGTACAGTAGATCACACTTCCCTGTGTTAAAATAGACTTAATTTTATTGTAATTGACACATATGTAAATATAAGGAGAACATTCCTCGTTGTGACTGCACACACTCCTAAAAAGTATTCTACAAGGTATGTTTAGAAAAACGATATGCCAGAAAACCAATGGCCTGAATATTTCTGTCTGTCATTCCCATGCATAAAACTCTTGCAGCTATTTGCCAGTTAAAAAACAAGAGTGAAGGGCCCCCAATCACTACTTACTTCCTTATATCCTTATTTCCACAATTATTGATTTCTCTATTTAAAGTTTTCCCATCATTTACAAACTCAAAGAATACAGTGATTAAAAAAAAAAAAAAAAAAAAAAAAAAAAAAAAAAAAAACCAGAAAGAGTTGGCTAAACAACCAAATTTTAAGAACCCTAACTGAGAGGCCAAATCAAAATACAGTGAAATGAGTTGTCCCTCTTATGGCTGCCACTTTGAAAGCAACACCTGCCAAGCCCAGCGGGACAATCATCCCTCACATCCGTATCCATTAATTTAAGAAAATTGGCTCAAGGGGTCATGAGACCCAACAGCTCCAGCTGTTAGTCTCACTGGTGACAACGTGTCAGCTCAGGAATCAAGTGGGGAAATAAGCTGACATATGTCTCCACCTTTGAACCTCTAGATAAATTGGTTACTGACACCCTTTAATGTAGGGAGACAGTGCCTGTAAAATAAATGGCAAAAATAGCACTTAATAATGAATGAGAAAAAAGAGACGGTACCCAGACCTGCTCACTCCCAAGTACATGTCAGATGCTATGTAGAACAGCAACCCTTTCAAAAGGTTTTGACCACTAGGCATGTCAAAGAGGCAGCTCCAAATTCTGAAGGACACCCACATTTCACACTGTGAGCTCCAGCTGGCTATTATGCTATCCTGAAAGCGACAGAAATCCGGGAGAAAAGAATGGGAGAGGACATGATTCCAAACTAGCTTTGTATAGAATTCCCTTTTTCGTGACTTATAATATGGGGCTTCCTCAGGAAGAAATGAAATGGTTATTTCAATGTTTATAGCTATAATATTCTTGTCATTCACATTGAATGAAAATTATTGGGAACATTTTTTTTCTCTGGGTTTTTTTAAAAAAAAAAAAAACCCTCTATATAATTCTAAAAGTGGCATGATACCTCATATGTGTAACAATAAACTGGTAAGAAAATAGAGATGTCGGGCCTGGTGATTTCAGGTAATGAGAGGGTATTTGTTTTGCTGGGGTGGGGGTGGGGGTGGGAATGGGGCAAGGTCAAGAGTTCAAAGGCACACCATTATGATTTAAAACGGAGAGGTAAGTGAAAAGCTTAGTGGGCAATGAGGAATTTCTGTTCCGGGTTTTGCCTGCTATGGTTTTATTTGTCTTCTAACAGGACAAAGCTGCAGCTTCCAGGACACTCATGGACTCTTTACTCTCTGTAGAATTTCAAGAGGTGTAAACTAATTTGGTTCACAAAAAAAAAAAAAAAAAAAAAAAATCTAGAAAATAATCTCTCCAAAAGAACATAAAATGAGGACGGACAGGAGTTAGACCTGTGCCCTTATCCTCCACAAACTTTCTCTCCAAGACACTAGATTTTCTCACAACACAACCCCTCCCACCCCTGAATTACTCTTACCCCGAGTATAGCATGCTCTTCTTTCCAAATGTGTCACCCTAGGTTATGTCCACTCCAGGACCAGTCAGTGATGGGAAATGAACCCACCCATCAGAATTCCTGGTTTAAAATAACAATACTAGTGGGTTTCAGGAAGAGTATACCTGCAGCCTAGAAGCACTTACTTTTTAAGCAATGACTCATTAATCAAAGAACACTGAACCAGTGATGCCAATTTTTTTTTTTTATTTCAGATTACACTTGGTACCTGAAGTGCCTTCTGTCAATAGTAGCAACACCATAGTTTCCCCCATCGTGTGTGTGTGTGTGTGTGTGTGTGTGTGTGTGTGTGTGTACACAAATGCTTGCATGCCTGCATGCATGCATGTATGTGTGATTCCTCTGGAGAATACTAATGGATATAGTAACAAAAGATACAATTAGAATATGGCAAGGGAATATAGTTTTCATTTTTTAACACTATAATTCTTACTTCTATAAGATACCATTCTAAATAAGTTGTTGACATGTAGCTGGTTCTGATTTTGGTGATTTAACAATCTTTGTGTTTTTTACATTTAGGGGTTAATCAACAGAATCTCACAGGTTTCTTCATGGCACCTCCAAATCATCATGTAGCTAAATCAAGCAGTTAGGAATCTTCGTTGGAGAAACACATACTCTGTGGTTGACAATTCTCAAGAAACTACTTCTGTGTTGGTTTTGATGTTCGGTGTTTTCACTTCCTCTAGACCAAGGCTGGTTCAGGCCTATGCAGCCGGTCCATGAACTTGCCCTTTGGCAGTAAGGACAAAGAAAACTGTGATCAATTTTATATGAAGTTGGCTAAACCAATTTGACTATTGTTTCTGTGTGTGTCTGGAAGGCCTTTCTGGGAGAGAGCGGTCTTCCTCCTCTGGCTGCCTATTGCCAGGCCTTCGCTACCGTACTGGGCTCCCCCTCTGGTGCCCAAATAAACTCTTCCTTCTGTTTGGTTTCTTTTGGTCTTCAATTTTATCACAGCAACAAAGAAGAAACTAATAAAATATATAGTTATAATATGCATTATATTATATTTGTTGCATATATGGTATGTACCAGTTCTATTTCTCTGAAGAGAAATATATATAATATATGCAGTGTAACATTATTTCTATCTCCAGGAAAAAAAAATCTACAGAGTATCTTATAAAGTGTAGCCCAGTGTATCAAGAAAGAAGAAGGAAAAACACTTCTTCCCAGTACAACCACTGGTTCCTTCCATGTATTTTCACCAATTTTTGTACATGAGAATCCTCTATATATTCAGTGTTCCTCATAAATGATAGAGTCAAATTCATGCATTTATTCCTTCATGTAGTAAAGATATGTTTAACTTTTCCTAACTCTCTCTTCCATTCATCCTGCAACTACCCTAATCTTTGAGCTTCTATTATTCCCATGTCTATTGCCAGGAATAACGAAGACACAGATTTGTTAGTCACTTAAATTGAAACTGGCTACATGTCAACCACCCACTTAGGCAGATTTCTTAGAGACGGGAAAACCATGAGCAATATCAATAAACAAGAAGAGCCATTCACATGCAAAATTCCAGTCAAATATCTTGTTTACTATTACGTTAGGATTCTCCAGAGAAATAGCACAGGGGACAGGGGGAGTTCTCACAGAGAAACTGCACCTTTCACTGACTCTCTGCAAGGCCTGTAAATGATGAAAACCTGACTGGTTGTGGAGAAGTTGGAGTGTTGCAGATCTAGAACCCAAGTACAAGTATCCTTGGTTATGTCCAGTCCCCTCATGGGCATTCCTTGTCCACTACTGCGTCTGACCTAACATCCTGTGACCTAACTGGCAAAAACCTTTCAGGATATAGTAACAGAATTCTAGCTTCCACCAATCAAAAGGTTAAGAGTGCCACTGGATAACATTTGGTGCCTACAGCTGAGAGTTCCCCTTTCCCATAACACATACTCAATGTTCTACCAGTGTGTTTGAAAAATGCCTTGACTTCTGACTTTCTTTGTTCCATTACCAGAGTGGAGCATGGAATTTGGAGTCCCCTCAGTCTGTATTCCCAGGCTATGTTCACTCACATGTGGCTTCAGAAGAAACTATCTCTTACCCACTTTTAGCTGAGAGTTGTAGGTTGTTTTTTGTTTTTGTTTTGTCACTTGTATTAATAATACAAAATAGATAGATACATAGAAGTGTACAGAACAGTTTTATTATATATATATATATATATATATATATATATATATATGCTTTTATATTTTATATAAAAAGCTATAGAAGGAAGGGTAAGAAAATGATTCCGTCAGTGAAGCTTCCACCGTGAAAGCATGAGGACCTGAGATCAGCCTCCAACGACAACATAAAAGTGAAGGACAGCAATGTTCTTTGTAACCCTAGTGCTGGAGAGGGCAGAGATAGGAGGATCCATGAAGCTCACCAGCCAGTCAAGCAAAAATGTACTCCAAGTTCAATGGGAGATTTTGTCTCAAAAAAATAACATAGAGAGCTACTGAGAAAAACACCCAATATTTACCCCTGGCCTCCATACACATACACCCATGCATATACACACCTGTATACACCACACACAAGAGCTCTAAAAAATACATATTCATTCTAGCCTCAAGAGGCAGCCGGGCAGTGGTGTATAGCTGAGTCTGGTTGGAAGCATAGCAACCAGAACAGATCAGCTTACAGCCTAAGCAGCCAGGCAGAGGTGATTCAACCTTCTTCCACAAGAATTGGACTTTCTCAGCTTACTGATATTAATGCTAATCTCAGCACTCAGCCAGCCACACCCAGAAACAAAAGCTAACCAGTGATCTGAACATTCTGTGTCTCAAGCAAACTGGTGAATAATATGTGCCATCATATTTTCAAACAGTACTGTTCAAAGGAAGTAAAGCAGATTTTACTAATAAAGGCTCACCGGGGCCTAAAGTCCCTAAGATTGTTGGAAAGAATGTGTTTTCCACATTTTATACCACAGTAGACTAAATTGAGAAGATAGAGGAATTTTCAAGCACACCTGTAGGCCACCGCCCCAACTCGGCTGGTCAAGATGGCGCTGGCTTCCGGTATGATCTACTGGTAAACAAATGCACTGCAAATGCGATCACCCTTGGGCCAACTCAGTTTGGCACCAACCCCTCCCGAGTGAGATATGCTAATGAAGCACTGCAATTCTGACCAATCGAGCACCTCCATGTGCATTCCCTGACCAGGGCTGAGCATATAAGCAGCTCGATCTGGGTGTTCAAGGTTCCTGGGTAAATGATGAATGAAGTGCTTCAATAAAGGTGTTGGGAAGGATCCGGTTGCTCTCGTCTTTCCTTTCTTGGGGGGGGGGGGGGAGCGCAACACACACCAACCTCATGACAGATTTTACATTAAACACTGTCAACATTAAGTTTCTTGGTTATGAGAGAATACCTTAAGTAAAGGAAATGGCCGAAGTCTACATTTCTGCTGCCAAAAGTCTTCTGTAGCCGTGAATTAGTTAAATTGCTTTAGCTTCTCGTGGGTCTTTCATGTGTGCTGCACCTGCCCAAGAGCTCTCTGGATTCATGAATGAAAGACACACACATGCCTGTTTATTTTGACATGCCTTGACTAGCTCAATGGTTGGTCACTTGTAAACCTCCCCACAGCTAGCAAACACTACCCTTCAGTATTCCTGAGTTAACATCTTTTAAAATCTATATTTCATCTCTGCTACCCTAGACCCAATTGGGGCCACTTTCCCAGACTCTTAAATGCCGGCGGGCCTGTAAGCTTCATCTTTCTGCTTCCCTGTCTTGGCGGTTCCGTCTCTCCTCTCTCTCTCTCCTCTGGTCCCTTGCCCATGCAATCTAAAGGTCCTGCCTCTGTCTCCCTGCCCAGCCATTGACTGTACAGCAATTACCAATCAAAGCTAGCTTGGGGTGGAGGGAGAGACCCTCAGGTCTGAAAGCACCGCTTTGAGAGTCAAATGAAGACAAAACGTTAGAACTGATTCCCAACAGTCTTCTGTTCAATCAATAGCTAAAAGAGCAAGCTGACTTTGCTCTAAGTGAAGTTATGCATGGCTTACACAGTTGGACCATAGGAGACCTAGCCTCATCTTCATTTTGGTAACAGCATTCTGACCCTAAAATTTATTTTCTTTTAAGTTTCAACTGTTACTAGAGATTTTAAAAGCAAAAGATTGGCTCCTGTGGTACCCGTAGTCTCAACTCTACTACCCATCCCAATATATCAGTTAAAGGGACTATAGAAATGGTAAGTTGTAGAGATTTCTTCAGTGTGGACATGCTGGCAAACGGGACAGACAAAGGTGCATATCTGTGATATCCAAGTTCATCTTTAGGGTTGCTGACATGAGGATTGGGTTTGAACAGAGAAAGAATTGGAGTGTGAATAAGATGGGGACAAGAGATGTGTCCTGATCAGGTGCAATCACTGATCACTCCCTTTCTTCTGCTTCTGCAGCGGAGTTCTGAGTAGCAACATGCACCAGACATTGAGAACTACAAAGAATTGAGTCCGTGGTATGTATCTTTTTCTACTGATGGACATTAAAAGGCTGAGCAACTCACCATCATTATCCAAAATACCCAAAGTTGGTAACCCAAGCATTGACTGTAAAGGGCAGAGGCTCTTGACAGTTGTAAGAATAGGCTGTGGGAAAGATTTGCCCCAAATTCTCAAACCAAAACATCCTATTTGATAGTGCTGGAGACACAGCTCAGCAGTTAAGAACACTTGCCGTTCTTGCAAAGGACCCACATTCAGGTCCCATCACCCCCATCAGGTAGCTCACTACTGAAGTTGAAGCCTGGACTTCCAACACCTCTGATGTCCACAGGAAGCACCATTCATGTGTATATACACACAGACATACACTTATACATATTCATGGGGATCCACCAAAGTCCTAAGTGAATGTATATTATTGACGAGGACCAATGAATTCCACAGACCTATGGGGATTTGCAAAGTCTTCCTGCAGGTAAGGATCAGGGATGTGCTGAGCCTTCTTCTGGTCCAAATATAAGTGTTTATGACTGATTGTCCAATGTTTGGAAACAAAAATAGCAACTGCAGCTTCTTCTACCCCTGATGACTGAAACCTGAGACTGCTCCCCTACAAGACTCCCCTAGCAAGACTAGCTAACCCCTCCTCATTTTTATGTAAGAAGCTTGGTCCTGTGTCAGTGCATAGATGCTACTATTCCACCAGAGTGAACACAGCCATGTGTGTCTGTGTGTCTGTCTTTTCTTCATTCCCTCATTAGCTCAGTCAGGTTTCCAGGACCAAGGCATACCAGATGTGGTACATATACATATAATTAATAAATAAGCCTCTATTTAAAAAAAAAATAACTGGCTTGACAAACAGCAACTGCACCAGCTAGCCCCAGTTAATGACAACTCTGCAGAGGACCAAGGATGTCCAGGGACTCCATAATCTTTCATCTCCAATCATTATTTTTCCCACAGGATCCCTGGATGCAGCCAAGAGTGAGGAACACACCCTTAAGCTTTCAGGTCGACACCAGAGCTACAAAGTCAGTTTTAATGATGACGATGAAAGGATTTTATGAACTGTGCCCATTACAGGAGATCGGGCAAGCCCCAAGGGCTGGCTTCCAACAGCCACTGGGCAATATCCACCTGATTCGGCTTATATTTGTAATGAATGTTCCATCGCTAGGGAGAGATTTGCTATGCACTCTTTTACTCTGCAGGTAAAAGCACTGCCTGAACAGACCCTTTATCTGCAGCTGTGAACCCTGAAACCAAAAACTGCCGATTCACATACACGAGCCAGGGCACTCCAGGAAGAGTTAAAACACTGTGCTCTCGAAAGTCATTTAGAACAGGGGACACCAACTTTCCCCTAAGCAAAGGAGGGCTTTGGGTGGCTGGAGGCACTTGAGCAAAGCCAAAACATGTTCCACACATTTCTCAAAAAGCAATTTGATTCAGCCATGCCTGTCTCCTTTAAAATGTTCCTATTCTGCCAGGTTTTTTTTTATTTTTAAGGCCTATTTCTAAGGAATATCATTTTGTTCGATACCTACTAGTAAAATTGCCCAGGACAATCTCCCATACAGTGCCAAATCCCTTCCCTCTTTTGAAACAGCAGTCCAGTGAAAACAGTTCACTGTCCTTAATACAGGAGGCTTTTGCATTCCCCCTGACGGCCAGTCACAATTACTTTTTGCCTTCAAATAAGCAGACCCTAAATCAGAAAGCACTCTTCAACACTGCAGGGTATGTTTCTTCATGGATTCAAAGACTCCCCTGTGGTCTTTGAAGACATATTGGCTGCACACTTGAAAATGTTCCAGTTAAATCAGGGAACACTACTGTAGTCCATAGGTAACAATGATTTCCAGTCTGACTTACAGGTTTTGCCTAGCAAACACTATTGAATCCCTTAGTCAAACTGTTAGAAGAATTTGGGAATAAGATGTTCTGTTAGTTACGTTTCTCCTTGCTGTAACAAAATTCCTGACAAAACGAACTTAAGGAATAAAGGATTTATTTGGACTCGTGGTATATAGCCCCGTGAGCTGGGGAAAGTTAGGCAGCAAGAGCATGAGGAAGCTGGCCACTGCGGCCGAATTTTCCCCTAATTAATTGATTGGATAATAAAGATGACAAGAAGCCAATCGCTGGGCGGGGAGGCGGGTCTTCCGGGTCCAAGAGAGGAAGAGAGATGCAGGAGGAGGGAATGTGCCTTTTGGGTAGCCGGGCAGTAGCTAAAGCAGGCGAAGTGTAGAATGGGGATTCCGCCACCGGAAGATTTCTAACATAGAATAGTTGATTGTTTAGGATGATAGATTCCCACGCCCAGCGGTTGTGTCATCTGTTGATTCTAAACTAAGATTGTCTGGTGTTTCCCATTCTAGGTGACTCGGGTGGGCCAGAGGGAAAGAATTTAGCCAGGCCGGAATTGGGCCAGGCAGAAGGGGGAGAGAGCAGCTTGGCAGCAGGGGACAAGAGAGCTGTCTCTGAGCTCTGGAGAGGCAAAGCTGGTGTTTGTGGGAGAGGTGTTGACAAGGAGAAACACAGGGTCTCGGGCTGTGTACTGGGCTGGGAACAGACCAAGACCACCAGTGCCTAGCCGGCAATAGCGTGGATTGTTTTCTTTTGTTTTGTTTTAATAATTACACGCTACAGGCCTCGTGGTACATACAGGCAGGAAGCAGAAAAATGAAAGCTCCGCTTTCTGGTCAGTCTGAGATCCAGGCCCTTGGAATGGTGGCACCTACATCAAAAGACAAATCTCCCTCCTCAGTTAAACTAGCCTAGAAACACCCTCCTAGCCGGGCAGTGGTGGCACATGCCTTTAATCCCAGCACTTGGGAGGCAGAGGCAGGCGGATTTCTGAGTTCGAGGCCAGCCTGGTCTACAGAGTGAGTTCCAGGACAGCCAGGGCTACACAGACAGGAAACCCTGTCTCAAAAAACAAAAACAAAAAAGAAAGAAACTCCCTCATAAGCATATCCAGGAGTTTGTCTCTGGAGTCGATTAAGAACCTGTGAAGTTGGCAATCAGCATTGACTATCATGGCGCCCTGCTCTAAATTGCAAGTCTTCAAAGAACAAGTCATTTACTGAGGTTTCCAACAATTACCAGTGCCCAGCGGTGACTGGAAAATGACTCTTGCCAGTGTTAAGATTCTAGGGCCTAAGGAATGGTGAGGGTTCCTGGGGATGGCATGTGGGGATGGCATGTGACTGTAGCATAAAGGGATGTCCAGGGACACCTAGCAAAACCTTGATGTGAGCCTTTATTGAGGCAGAGCTTGAGCTCAGAATGTCAAGCTGCTTTGAGAATGCTTCTGACAGATGCCCCTATTTGTGAACTGCTTGATTTAACAAAAGTGCTCAATATGATGATCAGGAATTGAACTAGGGGTTCTTTTTAATTTTTAATGTTATTTAATCATTTTTTACACTCCAGACTTTATCCCCCTTCTGGTCCACCCTCGGACTGTTCTACATCCCATACCTCCTCCCCTCCACCCCACCCCCCACCCCTGGTCTCCACTAGAATGTCCCCACCCCATCCCCAATCCTCCACCCCACCAGACCTTCCCACTCCCTGGGGCCTGGACTGGAGGTTCTTATTCAGTTGCCATATTAAGATGTACACCCTTTAAGTAAAATAACTCATAATAAAGTTATCAAAATAAAGTGTAAGACCAAACAAGCATGTCTGCCTTTCCAGCAACGGTATTTACATTTCTTAAAATCACAAGAGTCTCCCTGTTTCCCTCTATAAATGAAAAAGGGGGCTTGAAAAATGAAAGATAACTTTCCAAGGCTCAAAGTAGCAAAGTTAAGCATGTAAGCTCTAATTTATCACAGAGTCAACATTTTTCTGCCTTTACACCCAGCATCCATGAGGACTGTGGGCTGTGAGCCACACGCGAGTCCCACTTTTAACTCAATGACTCGGCCTAGTCCCCTATAGAATGAAGACAAAAATTCTGCAAATCTCATACTATTTTTTTAAAGATCCATATTACATGTATGTATGTGTCTGTGTATGTGTGAGTATGCATACTTGTGTGTTCAGAAAACCCTCTCTAGGGCATTGCATCCCTCTGAGGCAGTTATGGGCATTTGAAGGATGCTTGGTTGTTATTTGAGTATTGGGATTTGAACTCTTGTCCTCATGATTGAACCCAAGCATTCTCTTAACAGCTGAGTCATCTCCCCATCCTCTTATGAATCTTATAAGGAGCACTCGAGTCCTCAGCAGGAGTTAGCTGCAATCTATCGTTACATCCATGAGACACAGTAAGCAACCTCACGGGCAGGTCCTTTCCATCTCTTTCAATCTGCTTTCTTATATAGACAGCTCTGTTTTGTTTAGTACCTAAAAAGAATTGTGTATTTTTTTAAAAAATTCTTACTCATTTTTATCAAATTTAAGATCTGAATTTTCAGGAGCCTTCTGATTTCTATTTTTTTACTACTTGATCACATTAAACTCACATACAGATAAGAGAGAGTTTTAAACTAGAGAAATACAAAAACACATGCATTGTCTCCAACGCTAGTTCTAATTCTACTTGGTTTTCTGTAAATTTTCTAAGACAAGAGCTTACTAAAACGCATATAATTGAAGACCACCCAAAGTCTTTCTCTTATGTTAGTAAAGAAGAATATTAAGATTCTCTAGGGACTGGAGATGTAGCTCGGACAGTAGAATGCTTGCCTAGCATGTATGAAGCCTTTTGTTTGACGCCCAGCATGACACAGACAGCAGGAAGACACATGGTTGTTAGTGTCTGTTATTTCAGTACTTGAGAAATAGAGGAGAAAAAACAGATGTTCAACCATTCAAGTCAACCTCAGTTACTTGGCAAATTCTCGATACCCTGGGATACAGGAGACCACATCTTATGAGACGATAGATAGATAGATAGATAGATAGATAGATAGATAGATAGATAGATAGATTCAAGGAACACAATTAGTAAAAAATCATTATAATCCTTGGTTTCTGACCAAAAAGAAAGGAAATGAAATCTAATTTTCTAATTCAAAACAGTGATCATCTGTTCTAATTATAAATATTGTATAATAGGAATCAGGGCCAAGGTTGGTCATTTCTGTGAAATTACTTTCATTATAAAATCAGGGGCTACGGGAGGCATTCCCCTAGTGGAAAATTTTGGTAGAGATACAGTAAAGATTTGGGCAAAGTTGAGCACTGTCAGTTGTGCTATAAAGTAAGGTCCTACTTTCCTTACGCATGCCCTATGGAGACTTTTGTCATTTCTCATCCTGGGTTTTGCATTTGAACAAGCAGCACTGAACTGAACATGCAACATACAAACAGCACTGGCATGGTAAGGTGAATAGGGTGCCTCTTCGCCCTCTGGTGGACCAGGCAGAAACATCACTTCAGTAGTTGTGCGTTTAGATATGCTTCACATTAATGATGAATTAACAATGCTTCAGACAGCATTAATCAGATGGATTAAAACTGCCGATTGTCCACTTAACATGTGTGATGGCTATTCTTGGTTATCAATCTGACTACATCTGGAATTAACTAAAATCCTGGCTGCACACATGTGTGAAGAATTTTTTCTTAATTAAATTGTTTGAAGTGGGAAGACACACTTCTAGTCCAGATCTTTGAGGCAGCAAGATATGGCTTCAATCCAGATCCTTTGAGGTGGGAAGATCCACCTTTAATGTGGGGCCACGCCTTCTGCTGACAGTTTATAAAAAGGACATAAAGGAAGCTTGCTCTCTCTTTCTCTGCCTGCTCTCACTCTCCCTAATAAATTCTCCCTTCCGCCAGCAGTAGAGCCTACTTTGGGTTCTGGCATATACTGCAGACCAGCTGACACACCCAAACTCATGTGCCGAACAACTACTGGATTCATTGGTAGACAGCCATTGATGGACTAGCTGGACCACAGCCTGTAAACCATTCTAATACATAGAGCTTAGGAGTGCTTGCTGCTCTTTCAGGGGACCTGAGTTTGGTTCCCCAACCTTCTCAGGCAGTTCACAGCTACCTGTAACTCTGCCTCCAGTGAATCTGAAGCTCCCTTCTGACCTCTACACTCATATACACAAACCCACATGCAAACACACACATATACATAATTAAAAATAAAATAAAATCTTACAAAAGAAAGGCTTGTTGTGTTTTAGTTTTATTTGTAGGCTATGCTGTTCAGTTGTTGCTTTATAATAAAATCAAATTTTTCAAAACTCATCGTTTTCTAAACTCATTATTATATAAAACAAAGTCCACGGGCAGGTTGGCAAAGCCATTAGGAATGCTGGTACTTTCATGTCATTATTCACAATAAATTACATCAATAAATTCATGCACGATAATAAATCAATGTATTTCATTCAAATTTTCTAGGGTTTTACCCATGACTAAATAATTGGATAACAGCGCCACCTAGTGGCTATCTAAAATTGACACGTAATTATCAGTTCATCTCACCGTTTTGCATAGCTATGATTCTTAAGGACAAGGCTCAATGTATTTGGGGAATGGGCTAATGTCTCAGGAAACATCTATAATGTATATTGTGATGAGCAAAGACAAGCAGCAGAGTTTTAACAAGTGACAACTAAATTCCCAAATGATTTTATGAAAGCATTAAGTAGTTTACAAATGTCAAAAGACAGACATTCCAAAAAACAAGATCTTCCATTTAATATGCCATGTTAAAGGTTACCTTGATAATATTTTTGCATACATGAATGTAGCAAAATAAGAAAAAAATTAAAGCCTCACAAGTCATGTGGAAATGGTAGAGAAGAAAACAACGAGCTTCTGAGATGTTAAATGTTTAACAGCAGACATGCATGCCCCAGATAAGTAGACAAAATTATACAAGCAAGTTCATTCTTAAAGTGGTGCAGCTAATTTCTTCTCAGATCACCTGGGCAAGTCTAGTTATCGTGGAGAGACCGTATCTCCTGCAGTTGATGTTGTTGATATCATAATGAAGATGGTAGTTGTTTCCTGTTCCCAAATGCTTACCCAGGAACTCCAGATCCCACATTCTTCTAATGCACTGTCACCTCCAGTTTGGTTGATGCTCTCATCTCTTTCCATTCCTTCCTGGCTGCCTTAAATTCTGTAAGAAATCCATATGGCGCTTCCCTCACAGCAATCCCTCCTCTTGCTCACCGTCTTCCTGGCTCCACCCACCGGCTGCACACTTGAATCTATGCAGCTGGACACATTGTGGAGAAAATACACAATCAGACTAGACTTGGATTTAAGTTTGTTTCAAGAATCCAAATAAACTCCCACTAAATCCAAGAATCCCTGCTACATTTATATGAGTACACTGTAGCTGTCTTCAGACACACCAGAAGAGGGCATCAGTTCCCTTTACAGATGGTTGTGAGCCACCATGTGGTTGCTGGGAATTGAACTCAGGACCTCTGGAAGAGCAGTCAGTGCTCTTAATCTCAGTCATCTTCCTAGGGCCACCCGCCCCCCCCCACTACATTTCTATGTCTATTGACACTGTCTTCTAATTATACTCTGTCCTTTCCCTTCAAATCTCCGAGCCTCCTTTATCCTAACTGGAAGTTGATGGCATTCCTTTGTATTTCCCCAGGAGAAAATCAACTGATCGGAGAATACATTCAGAAGTTTGCACCATCACTTCTAACAGCCAACCACCACCTGTTCCCACCTATGTTTCTGGAGAGTTCTCAGCTGTTACCTTAGACCAGCGCTCCCCAACCTTCCTAATGCTGCAGCCCTTTAATACAGTTCCTCATGTTGTGGTGACCCCCAAAACTAAAATTACTTTTGTTGCTGCTTCATAACTGTAATTCTCCTACTGTTATGAATCATGAATAGTGTAAATATCTGATATACAGGATTTCTGATGTGCCACCCTTATCAGGACGCACAGGTAGACAACCACTGCCTCAGGCTAACCCCAGCCTTTGTGCACTAGCTCCAGCTCATCCACCCTTTCCAGCACCGGCAGTTTTCCATCTCCACCACAGCCCCCAGGGACCCAGCCTCAGCTGCTCTCAGACTGCACTCGCTTGATCTCCAGGTAGAGCTCCGTTTCTCTTCTACTCCACAGCATCCCTTTTCAGGTTTTCCCAAACCATTGTCCCTACAACAGTTCTTTAAAAGACCCCAAATAGCCTGTGTAAGGCTAACTCAAATGCTCACGTTGTGTATGCTATTAACAGTGGATTGTCCTCCTCTTTGAAAACTTTTCTGTTTCAGAATTCAACGTTTCACTGGCTTTTCTCCTCACCCAAGTCTAGTCTCGATCCCCTCTTACAGTCCCTCCCTGTAAGCTGTCTTTAGACTACGGTGAGGCCTGCTCAGTACCTAACCCACTCTCTGCATTTCCTTATTGGTTGCTTCATCCCAGACCTCTCCCCAGATCTTTAGGCACATCTGGATCTGTAGCAGCTGCACTGAGTTAAGATCGCCTTTCCTCTGCAGCTCCCGGCACTGTCTGTTGCTGTCTCTGTTTATAATAGTCCTTCCAACTGGCTGTAAATGGAAGTCTTGATCGTTGATGACACTGCGCACTTTCCCATGCACTTATTAACCTTTGTACTGATGTTAAGAAATGTCTACCCAGGGTAGGAGTTGTCTGCAGAACCGAGATTTACTGAAATCATGTAAAAAGCAAGACTTTCTAAACAGGAAGTGTGTGTGTGTGTGTGTGTGTGTGTGTGTGTGTGTGTGTGTGTGTTACAGACTGAGAACTCCCAGCTTCTGCACATTAAATTAACAATAATTTCCTCTGCAGCAGAATCCCATTATAAGATCACAATGATGGAATGCTTAGGTTCAATCTTAATTTCAGTGGTGTTCATTCATATGAAATCAAGCTTCAGGCTATTTTCTGACTATGGTCTCTCCCGTGGAAGTCAGCCTTCATTTAAGAGATGGATAACCGAATACTAATTATGGTTTTCTGAGTATTACCAGTCTCCCCCACTAAAACCAAAAGGGGGAAATCTCACACGTCATGGAAGGAGCAAAGCTGAGGAATGGGTATTCTACAGCGAAGCCTTCAGTCCATCCCAGCGCGGAACAGCAATACGCCCAGCGCACTTGCTCAGTGCGGAACAGCAATACGCCCGGCGCACTTGCTCAGCGCAAGGGTTCCTCCTTTACCCTCCATAAATGGGAAAAAAATTAAAAAATCATTACAAGCAATTTCCACTTCTTCTACTCCCACATTCTCTCAAGTGGATTCTAAGACTCCAAGCCTTGGCATGATGGTGATAAAATTCACCAGATTTAAATTCAAATCTTCACTGATTAGAAGTGTCATCTGTCTCAAATTCAGAGTAGAGTAGAGACGGGCAGTCACTAAAGTAGCACTTGCCTTAAAAGTAGCACTTATATGATCGGCCGTAAAATGATGACTGCTTTTGTGTTAAACTTCAATTCTGAAGTTTCAGACTTGAGGGGAAAAAATGCAAAAATGACAGAGTGTGATTCTCTCTGATTGTTAACCTAAAGGAATTAGATAAGCATGATTTTATCTGGTTTTTTTTCCCCTCGTGGTCAGAATATGGAGTGGACTCTGAGGAACAGGACCAGAGAGAGAGAAATGTCTTATTTTCACCCTACTGCATCAGAGTGCTCACCATGATCATTACCTGTCATTCATACTTTGATTTTTATTTTAACATGATGCTTATCACTCACATTTTTATTACCCAGAACAGGCAGTGTCTATTACTTTCCAACACCATTAATTTATACATTCTCCTCTGTGCTGCTTATTATGTCAACTTGAAACAAACTAGGGCATCTAAGCAGAGGGAACCTTGTTTGAGATAACGCCTCCATTGCTTTGGCCTGTCGTCTTGGCTGTGGGGCATTTTCTTGATTATCCATGGATATGGGAGGGTCCAGAACTGTGTGAGCAGTGCCATGCCTGGGCAGGCTAGCCCTTGATTGTATAAAGAGGCAGGCTGAGTAAGCCAAGAGCAAGGCAAGAAGCAGCACTCCTCCAAGGTCTCTGCTTCAGTTCCTGCTTGGAGTTCTGCCTTAGCTTTCCTCAATGATGAACTATGATGTGGAAATGGAAGCCAAAGTCTCCCTCTCCAAGATGCATTTGATGATGATGTATCACAGCAAGAGAAACCAGACTAGAATCTCCTCCTCTCTTTACCTTGCACCTTCATGAAATCAAGTCATGAAACACAACTCAAGATGAAGTAGGTGCTGCAATTCAGGAGAGGAATTAAAGTCCACCTTCTGGAGAAAATTACTTTTGCTGTTGTTTGTTTGTTTGTTTGTTTGTTTGTTTTTTCCTTGTGGTGCTGGAGATTGTTCACAGGCCTTGTGATTACCAGACAAACACTGCGTCACTAAGATACATTTCCAGCCCCCTATCCCAAATGAGATAAGAGTCTCATGTACCCTAAATTGTCCATAAACTTAATAGGTAGCCAAACAAGCAAGACTCTAACCTGAAAGCCACTATTGCTGGGGTTACAGGCATGTGCACCATGCCCACTGTATGCCTTGCTGGGGGCTGGTCCCAGGGGTCTGTGCTGCTAGGTAAGCACTCACAAATGAAGTAACATCCCAAATTCTGAGAGCAAATCTTTTTCAGTATCAGAAATAGGCACTGTGCACTTGAAAGCATTTTGTTTGCCATGACCCCAAGTGTTCACTGAAGTCTTTCCGCCAGGCACTTCACCATGAGAAAATGGAAAATGCAAATACTAGTATATGTCAAAGCATCAAATCCACTTGTAGAGATCAAAGTTTTCATAACAATACTTGACCAAACTAATAGAAGAGAAGTTGGGGAAGATCCTCGAATACCTAGGCACAGGGGAAAAGTTCCTGAACAGAACACCAATGGCTTATGCTCTAAGATCAAGAATTGACAAATGGGACCTCATCAAATGGCAAAGGACACTGTCAACAAGACAAAACGGCAACCAACAGATTGGGAAAAGATCATTACCAATCCTACATCTGATAGAGGGCTAATATCCAATATATATAAAGAACTCAAGAAATTAGACACCAAACAACAAAATAACCCCATTAAAAAATGGGGTACAGAGCTAAACAAAGAATTCTCAACTGAGGAAACACGAATGGCTGAGAAGCACCTTAAGAAATGCTCAACATCCTTAGTCATCAGGGAAATGCAAATCAAAACAACACTGAGATACCACCTGACACCAGTCAGAATGGCTAAGATCAAAAATTCAGGTGATAGTAGATGCTGGCGAGGATGTGAAGAAAGAGGAACACTCCTTCATTGTTGGTGGGGTTGCAAGCTGGTACAACCACTCTGGAAGTCAGTCTGGTGGTTCCTCAGAAAATTGGACATAGCACTACCTGAGGACCCAGCTATACCACTCCTGGGCATATACCATGAAAAGGCCCCAACAAATAACAAAGACATATGCACCACTATGTTCATAGCAGCCTTATTTATAATAGCCAGAAGCTGGAAAGAACCCAGATGCCCTTCAACAGAGGAATGGATACAAAAAAATGTGGTACCTTTACACAATGGAATATTACTCAGCTATTAAAAATAATGAATTCGAGAAATTCTTAGGTAAATGGATGGAACTAGAAAATACCATCCTTGCCGGGCAGTGGTGGCGCATGCCTTTAATCCCAGCACTTGGGAGGCAGAGGCAGGTGGATTTCTGAGTTCGAGGCCAGCCTGGTCTACAGAGTGAGTTCCAGGACAGCCAAGGCTATACAGAGAAACTCTGTCTCGGAAAAAAAAAATCATCCTGAGTAAGGTAACCCAATCACAAAAGAACATACATGGTATTTACTCACTGATAAGCGGAGATTAGCCCAAAAGTTTGAAACAACAAATATTCAACTAACAGACCACATGAAGCTCATGAAGAAGGAAGAACAAGTGTGGATGCCTAGGTCTTTCTTAGAAGGAGTAACTAAACACCCAAGGGAGCAAATATGGAGACAAAGTGTGGGACAGAATCTGAAGGAAAGGTTGTATGGAGACCATTACCCCTGGGTATTCATTCTATGCGCAGTCACCAAAAATAGACACTGATATGGATGACAGGAAGGGAAAGCTGACAGCAGCCTGATAAGGCTATCTCCTTAGAGGTCCCCCAGAGTCTGACATACCCAGAGGCAGATACTCACAACTAACCATTAATCTGATCAAAGGTTCCCAATGGAGAAGTTAGAGAGTAAACTGAAGGAACCTTAAGGGCTGGTGGCCCCATGAGGAGAGCAACAATACCAACCAGCCAGAGCTCCCCAGGGTCTAAACCACCAGCCTAGGAGCACATATGGAGGGACACTTGACTCCTGCTGTATATGTAGGGAAGAATGGCCTTGTTGGGCATAGGTGGGAGAGGAGATCTTTGGTCCCATGAAGGATGAACACTGGGGGGGAAGGTGGGAATTTGAGGGTGGGGAGGGGGGAGTGGGGGGTAGGTGGGTGCACACCCTCATAGAAGCAGGAGGGGGGATGGGATTAGGGGTTTCCTGGGTGGTGGGGGGAATGGGGTAAGGGGATAAGATTTGAAATGTAAATATTATATCCAATAAAACAGGGGAAAAAAGAAAAGCGGTTAGAACCAACATCCTTAATAAAATGTCAGCCCTCTTAAAAAAAATTATCTTGATACTAAAATTTGTTTTGAGAATTGTATATTGCAGAATGATCAGCCTTGGTGTAGCTACTCATCAAGCAAGCTGGGCAGACCTGCTCAAACCTCTGAGGTCCTAGAATTCCATCTGGAGGCAGTGAAGACACAGCATCAGGGGCTTATCAATTTACTCTTCCCCCCACTCCTCTTCTAATATCCCAACGCCCATAATCAGCTTGAAGAAGCTAATGAAGAGTCAGCGCCCCTATTCCCTGGGCTTGGGGACTAAGGTGGTAAATGTTGGGCTGTCTTTCTAGGGAAAAGTAGTGGTTTTATGGGAATAGAGAGGATTAGCTAGGATTTATTGCATAGCCATAACCTATTGGTAGAAATCTGTACAATTATTATCAAGATGAAGATATAATTTAAATGGCACCAATTTACTTTGATTACAAATTTTAAGGTTTTCATTGGTACAAGCTTCTTATTGATATAAAAGTAAGATGAATATTGTTACTCTCATAGGCATTGTACCAGTATAACACATTTAGGAATATAAGGCTTGGACCTAGTACTTCTTTAACTTTTTTAACAGATTTGAGATGGTTTGCCTTTGAGTTAAGGGCCTATAGCAAATTCATGGCTTGGAGTGTATTGTTAGGGTGTTTTCTATGTTTTATTTAGAAATAGCTGAGTGGAGTTAACAGACAACAGTCCAGATTACCTTACATGGATAGTTGGTTTTCAAAACGTCAGAAGTCCACAGAATTGACCTGACAAACATTTCAGTATTAATGTTCATTTTGATTAGAGACCTGTCTGCTCCTGACAGCTTCCTGTATTGAATTCTAAGAAGAATTTGAGCATCTTTGGAGTTACTCCAGTTGTGGTGAGACAGCCACTAAACAAGAATTGCCTCTTTCCTTCTACAGACAAATTACTGTCCAGAAAAGGACACACTTGCAGAATAGTTGACTGATTATATCTGCCTAGACAGAGTAATCAGCCCTTAATAATTCTGCAGCACTAAGGTCTGTCAGATGATCCTGCGCCAGAAGGAAGAGGAACAGATGCTCCAACGTTTTGTAGTAGAGGGAGTGTCTAGGTGTTCAGAGGTCTCTATAAATTGGCTAAGGTTTAGAAGCTATGCTTTGTGCTTCCCACAATTATAGTTAACTCAGTCATTCTGGATCTCTGATGGGATTGAAAATTTATAGCCTCATAGCCAATCCTGGCTATTTACCTTGAGAGAAAAGATTTGAGTGGATGGTCTTCAGCTGACATTCATTCTAAAGCCAAGGTAAAAGCCAGGTTCAGAACTAAGTGTTTTAGTTAGGATAGATGACAGAGGTTCTGGTTAGTCAACAAAATGATGGACTGGGTATTAGGACTATCTTGTACCTCAGTGGTACAAATTGGCATAATTATGCTCTAATTGTATTTTGGGAGAAAAGTTTCATTTTAACAGGAAGGGTGATATGTAGGAGAAGCTAAGGTGGGAGGAGTACTGAGAGGAAGAGAAGGAGTAAGGAGAGGAGTAGAAGGAGAGGAGAAGCTAGGTGAAAGAGAGAAAGAGGGGGGAGACAGGGAGGCAGATATTCATATATCTCCACCAGTCAAAGATAGTTGATATATCTAGGTTGGGTAGTGGTTTACACCTCTGATTGAGTATTACCAAACTTATAAAGCTTTTGATTAACATTTTTTAAAAAAATGTATAAATGCAAAAAGGGAAAGGGGGCATGGGATAGGGGTTTTCTGTGGGGGGGGAATGGGGAAAGGGGATGGCATCTGAAGTGTAAATAAAATATCCAATAAAAAATGAAAAAAACCACCGTGAAAAAGTTTAAAAAACAAACAAACAAACAAAAAACAATACTTGACCAAAACACTAAAAGCAGAAAAACAACTTCCACAGATAACAGACGTGGGGGAGAGGAGGGTAACAAGGGAGGAGGGGAGGAAGAACCCGAACAGAAAAAGTGGCAAAAGGCAGGTTTTAAAAGTTCTGTTTCAGATAAAACAAAAGTTTAGTCAAAAGACAGGAACATACAAGGACATAAACTATCACTATTCCATTACAGCTACCTAGTCCAATGGTTAATGTCTGTTTCATTAAATATTTTCAGTAAGACATGGTGTGCTCCCAAAATTTACGTTGAAGTTTTAACCCCTACTCTCTGAACATGGCAGTATTTGGAATGAGGTTAGTAGACCCTTAATAAAACCTGAGGTGCAGACAGGCATAAAAGAGAAACTCAGAAAAGATGCAGGCTGCCATCTACTGGCCAGAGAAGGAAGACTCTTAATCTCGGACTTCCCAGCTCAGGAGGACTAACAGAGACTGTTCCTTAGGACACCCTCAGAAGAGCATCTAGAATCTAAATGACGTGTGTTTGGACAAAGCGCCGCGTTTTAAGCCCTGTTATTCATAGTTCTTTCGATTCATTAATGATATTTTAAGTAAAATGAGATATTCGGCGAGCGTGCTGAGCTTTACCAACACCTCTAGGTCCTTCAAATGCAAATGCTGTCTCCAGTAAATGGGTTCAGTCCATGATGCTCTAACTGCACCCTTCCAAGCCTGTAGCGATCTCGTGGGCAAACACAACCCGTCTCCCTCGCAACTTTCTAACATTCTCCACGACGGCAACTGCCGCCTCAGTGCTCCATCATAAAGGCTTCCCCGGGACCTTCTATTCTGTCTCATAGCGAGCTGCACCCGGGAGCGAGACATGCATTCGTCCTTCCGGAAAAGACGAGAGCCGGGAGGGTCTGCGCGTCACAGACGCTCGCTCTGCCCAGTCGTCTGGTTCTCTGGGTTCGAGAAACCTTTCGGAGCGCTGTGTCAGGCAAAAATAAGTGAGATCAGATCAAAAGGGCAAACTGAGGGGCGCAAGCGGAATCATCAACCCCGATGAGGGCAGAGCTCTCGGAACCAGACAAAAGGCGGGCGCGATAGGAAGTGATGCGAGGGGAGGCTGCAACGAAGGGACATTATTCGACTTTGGGTGCCGGAAAAGAAAGTAGCCAAGAAGAGCAAATCTGCGAACTACCGTAGCAACAGCAACGAGACTTCAGACAACGCGAGAATTGAGGTTTGAGTTCGGCTTTTCTCCGCCCACCTCCCAAGCCCACCCATTCCTGTGACGCACTCATCGAATCCGGGCCGCCTGCACCAATCAAAGTGATTAGGCGCGGGACAGGTCCCGGAAAGGGAGCGCAAGCCCCGCCCTTCGCGCACAGGCTCTTGGGAGAGTGTCGCCCAGCCTATAAAAGCGTGCGCGCACTGTTCAGAAGTCTCTTCGGCTGCGGTCCGGTTGTAAGCTTGTAGGGGAATAGTTTTGTGGGCACTATTTTTGAATGGCCAAGATGCGGGAGACACAAGGCCATTATGGTGCTGGCCGCAAGCCGTCTACTCTGCAAGAGTGTGGTGAAGGCTAGCACGCCGGCCACCATCATGTAAAGCCCATACGGTGTTAGACGACGCCACCACCCCTAGTTCGCCACCGCTGGGTCAGATGGTGAGTAACACCTTTGGGTTCAGCTGGATTTCTGGGTTGTGAAACTCCATGTATCTTTGGGACCTGCCGCCTGTGGCAGTCTCCCTTCCTAGCCATGGAAGAGCATGTTCTTGTTATTGGCAAAGCTGTCACCATTTCATTGGTACCAGATTCTGACTTGAGCAAGTAACATTCAAAGACTGTTAAAAGAGTATGCACGACGTTAGAAAAATGGAATTAGTTTTCTAAACTAGTGTTGAAATGTTCCTAGGTGACACCTGAACTCGTTGCTGTTGAGGAGTGGAACACGTGTTAAGGTGAGACTAATTTTATGAATGCCTCGCGTGGTCTTGGGCAGTGAGTAGGCCTTTACTGTTGGGTGCAGTTTGCACTTGTACTGACATTATGTAACACAAGTGAACAGCCCGACATAAAGTCACAGATACTCAGTAATGGTTTTTTTTTCCCTCCCTGCAGGTACTGTAATAGTCGAGATCCGGTCACCTTACAGGGGGTCTTCTAATCTAAGTTTTGACAATGAGTATTTTGTATCAAATAAAGGATTGTTTTGTGTGTAATGATACCGTGTCCTATTTCTGGAGGTTGTGTGAATGGGGATTATGATACAGGAGACAATTTGCACAGGAAATAACTGGGTTAATAATAGCTCATATTAGTTTGGAATTGAGTGATTATGCAAGCAACCAACAAATGGGTCCCCTTACAGAAAAGTGTCTGTTGCTGCTGCTTTGTAAGCGTGTGGGAGTCGACTTAGTGTGTTGTGACAACAGGTGCCAGAGGATTATTTGTAGCCATATAAGGTCCTACTTTGGTGTCTGGAATTTGAGGTACTTGACAATACACTCATGTTCAAGAGTATGATAGACCTTATTTCGGGGAAGCTTGGGAACCAAGGAGATATAATTCCTCAGCATTGAGATTCTTGCAACTTGGGGTCCAGATTGCCACCAGACATTCACATTTGAAAAGGGCTGCTGTAAGATCATGGTTTCACAAGTGGTCAGTTAAGTTGTATGGCCACTTAGTGCTTCATTCCATGATATATTATGCTTAAAGGAAAGTTAGATTTCAACTATAACACAGTTTCAGGTTAGTCTTGGGCAATCTGGGGACTTAACTGGAAGGTGCCAGTAGATCATGTTCTATCATGGTTCAAAAGGCAGAATTAAAGTTTGACCTCTGCCTAGAGTTATAGGGAAATGAGGATTTTGATAGCTATATGTCCCTTGTTCAATACTAGTTAAGTAAAGCTTGCACATTTGTCCTTTACTGGCTTTGGATTTCATATAACATGCTATTGAGGTTAAGAAAAGTTTCATGCTTAGGGGGGAAAATTGGACTTTAGAAAATGATGTGCCAGTATTGAGATATATATATAGAGGCAAAATCGGGTTTTAAGTAGATTAAATCATGGGTGCCTAAGAAAGGTTCCTCCAAGTTTTATGAAGATTTGTTGGAATTTCACTTTACATAGAAATTGTAATAAGCAAGAATGTTAAAAATCAATTACAGTGAAGTAAATACCTGTATCCCTGAACTGCTGGGTTCTTTCAAGATCAAAGGAGTTTAGGCTTGAGATGTCATTCCTGGCATGGTGCCAAGTATAGAGACAGAATGCTTCCTATCTGTTCTTTACTGTTTGAGCTTTCCATAAATTACAGGTTGGTGACACTTTTTATCCAAGGTACAAAGGCGGGCACTCTAGTATAAACTCCAGGAGTGTCTTTGATTCCACATCCATACCCCCAGGAAGTAACTCCATACACAACCCAAGTCTCATCAGGCTTTTCACACATAAGTGGTCCTCCACTGTCACCCTGGCAGCTGTCCACGCGATTGTCTTCTTGGAGGTTTCCAGCACAGAGCATTCTCCCAGTAAATAGTCCCTTGTAACGATCTTTACAAAACCGCTTGGGTAACAAGGGCACAGCTGCTTGTTGTAGAGTTCTTGAGTAGGCACGACCTGCACAGACCAAAAGAAGACCAAAGTCAATGGGAATTTCAGCTAATGATCACATTTAACAGTTTAGTAATCTTAAAAATACTGAAGCATTGAAGGCACTTCAAAATGGCTGGTACTTACAAGTAGTAGCTAAGGTAGTAGCTGTGTAGCATAAGAAAGTATTATATGAGGATGCTTCAGAATTAGAAGTGTATACAATTCCACATACTAACAGACTTGAGGAATACCAAGTGGTATTCATACAGTCTGCTTCTTAGGTCATTTGTGGAAAAGTTTAAATGTACACCTGGCAATTCCATCAGCTTTTGCTAAAATTTGGAATTAGAACCAACAGTGTAGAAAACCGAGAGTCTGGGATGTGAATCTAGGCTGTGTGTATACATTTCAGACTTGGCAGACTTCAAGCATCTAAGCTAGAGCCCACCTAAGGCAATGACTCTCAATCCTAATGCTGCTATCCTTTAATACAGTTCATGTGACCCCCAACCATAAAATTATTTTTGTTGCTACTTCATAACTAATTTTGCTACTATTATGAATAATATGTGTTTTCTGGTGGCCTTAGGTGACCCACCGATGGAGAACCACCAATCCAAGATCTTACCATTGCACATCCTAACATGAACAGACTGGAAGCTGTCAAGTTTTCCTAGTTTGTTTCTTTGTTTTTATAATTACCTGTGTCTCCCCATCCGGTTATGTGACAGTTGGAGGCTGTTTTCTGTGGCCTCTCTCTCCACAGAGGTAAACAGGCTGGCAAAACGTGGGTGCTTAGTCTGGCACATTGCTCCCCTGGTCCTTGTAATCTAACCAGGGCAATGTCGTAGTCGCTGCTGTCTGGCCGATAGTTCCTGTGAATCACAATCTGTTGAACCCCTATTTCTTGTTCAAACTCCTCTGGTACCAAAGTATGATAATCCCCAACTCGAACTGCATAGTTCCTCGAGTTGTTACCGTACCTGAAGGGAGAGAGCTAAATGTAAGGCTTTTTTTTTTTTTTCCAGGTATGAAAATCGATCAACAGCTAGGAATGTTAAACTATAACAAATCAATCTTGTTCTAAATCCTGACCTATTGCAAACTTAGCCATCTTACCATTTCTCTTCCCTCAAACTCACTGTCCTCTCCTGGAAGCCCATTGTTCTCACGTCTTACTTCCATTTCACCCTAAGTCTAAATTACTATTTTCTGAGAAGTAGTAAATGTGAAAAATGAGTGGAAATTTTGGACAGAGCATCAAGATGGCAATCCCTTACCAAACAGGAACACACAGTGTAGCACACAATCATTGTCTGATTTGCCATGTTCATTTTGCTGCATGGAGTCATAAATATGGCTAACCCTCCTTTGTGTCCCTGCCTGAGCTAGTGCGACCCATCTGATCCCTAGAAAAAAGCCTCAGTTATTACCCACTGTGAGTCAAATGCAAGCAAAACTATGTCAGCATATACTGACATGTTTCACTACATATTTTTTACTTAGATGTCATCTCCACGAAGCTTACTCTGCAACCCTCCCAGTCAGCATACTTAATCTATTGTACGTTCACCTTTACTGCACCCTTCATCGGTCTTAAACATTTAGTTTACTATTTAACTGTCTTGTGCCATTAACAAATATTCCTGAAGTGGCCTAAGTTCCCAAGTGATACTTCTGGGCCCAGAATACACTAACCAATGCACCTGGTTACCTATTCCTCAGAAGATGACAGCTGCTTGTTCACGGGCCCTGACCTCCACTTACAGCAGGGACCAGGGCTGTACATGCCCCTGGGTATGCAACAATAGAAAGCCAAGCATTTAGTGGTAGTTTTAAGTTGGATTAAATTTGTATTAATTTTTTGATGTGCATATACATTTGCTACTTACTAAAGATGAAGGCAAGTTTGCATACTGTCAGGATGAATATGCTCTTATTTTTACTTAAAGAATAAAGTCTTAGCTGATCTCAGAACTTCTTTTACACCTTTCAGGGTATTTTATTTTGTGTTGTTCTTTTAAGACAGGATCTCACTCTGTAGCCGAGGCTAGCAGGCAATTCACTATGTGTGTTCAGACTGGCACGCCCTGCCCTTCTGCCTCCACCTACCTGACACTCCAGGCATTCGTGCACCACACACAATCACTGTCTTTCAAAACTTCCAATCTTTTGCCTGCCAAACACTAACCCTGCCTTTTATCAACCATCCACATATTTCATGCTGGGGAACAATTTTTAACGGTAATTTATTTTGATGTTAAAAACTCTTCCTCCCTGTTTCCGAGAAGAGGAGGAGGGTGGATGGAGTGAAGGGAAGGTGGGAGGGAGAGACTGGGAGGAGAGGAGGGAGGGGAAGCTGCCATCCAGATGTAACATAAATAAATGAATAATTTTTAAAAGCCTCCCTTACTCACTTTTCCTTAAAAAACATGAAAGTCCCACTGTTCCCAAGACATCCACTTGAATGAGAGTTTAAAGCGTTTACATTTAATAATTTGCTAGTAGAAATCTCCTAAAGGCCAGAACTAACTACTGACGGCCTTATTAAAATATACTCTCATCCCTCCTGTGTTAGGAGAGGTTTGAACCTTCTAATAGCGCTGACCATTTTGTATAATTATGCAGCCATCAACTACTGGCTGATAAATCCCTTCCCTGAGGTTCCTGACAACTCCCCATTTTCAAGTTAAATCATATATCTTTAAAGTTTAGGGAAGGGTTTTTTTTTTTCCCTTTTATGCCAAGAGAGTATGCTTCTCAGATTTATTTCAAAATATAAAATTTATATTTTATAGTAAATGTTATCTTTAAATTTTTTAAACTATTAAAAAAAATACAAAAAAAAAAAAAAAAACAAAAACAAAAACTGCACACCAGGGCCAGTGTTGGTGGCACACAGGCAGAATTTGAGGCCGCCTTGATCTACATAGCTAGTTCCAAGACAGCCAGGACTACGTAGCTATCTTTAAAAAATGAAAAAAATAACACATCAAAACTAACCAGACTCAATGTTAATTATGTATCTCAATACATTCAGTATCAAATGTATCTCTATATATTTATTTATCATCAAAATAAAAACTCCTAACAATTAGAATAAAAGAACAGCAGCTTTATATCCTGTTTCATAACTTAGGCCATCATGTCCCTGCAGCCCTTCCTTGTCCCCTAACATCTAGTCTTTCCTGTCCTCCTTTATGCATATTATACCCACCCACATGTATGTCTGTTTACGTGCAGGGTTTTATTTTTTTCCTGAAATATGTGACCTTGCTTAATATTATGTATTCTAAGACTATTGTCCTTCAACTTTTAATTTCATTTTCTATAGAGCTGAATAGTGTGTGTGTGTGTGTTATATATATATATATTCATTCCAAGCTTTCATCATTCATCTGTTAGTGGACAACTAGATTGATTCCAGTTTTTTTTTCTATAGTGAATAAAGCAGCGATAAACATGGGGGTAGAGATATCTTGATGAAGTTATCTGGCTATACCTCCAGGAGTAAGATAGTTGGGACATATGGTAGTTCTAGCTTTAATTTTTTTTTTTTTTTTTTTTTGAGAAATCTCCAAACTGATCTCCACAATGGCCGTATTAATTTACACCCCACTAACAGTGAATGTGGGTTCCTTTATCTTTACATCCTCTCTAGTATCTGCTGTCAGGTTCCTTGATGATAACTATTCTGACTAGAGTGAGTGTTATCTCAACATAGTTTTGCATTTTGCTGATGGCTAGTGTGGTGGTTTGAATATTAATGGCCCCCATAGATTCAAGTGTTTGAATGATTGACCACAGGAAGTGGAGGTGTGGCCTTGCTGAAGTAGGTGTGGCCTTGTTGCAGGAAGTGTGTCTCTTATTGGCCTGGGACTTTGCCAGCTAGCTGACCAGCTTCTGTATAATCTGCCTAGTATCTCTCCATCCTTGGGATTACCAACATGCTTTTTATGGGTCCTGGGGATTTGAACTCAGGTCCTTATGCTTATGAAGCAAGCATTTTGTCTCTTATTAGACTGAGCTATCTTCCCAGCCCAAACTCCAGATGTTCTTTAAGTTAACCATTATGCTTGAGATTTGAAGGACATCTAATAAAAATCTTGACTAGTTTTCTAACCACGTGTTTGTCTACTACAGGCAGGGCTCCTAGTAGATGCTATTATATACTTCAGGGAGGAAACCTTGTCCTGGTATGTTTCTGGATGTCAAAAACATGGGTGACTCAGGGCCTCTCCTTTCTGGCTTAGCTGAATTTGTGTTACATTGATAGATGGTGTATTAAAAAATGTTTCTAATGCAAACATTTTAAGTTTTGGCTGGCATAGCAGTAGGCTGTTTGTTGAAATTCCTTCAACTCCCCACAAATGAAAATTGGATGAAATTCCCATACAAGTTTGAATAAGAGAGGATCTGAGACCAGGCAGCTCAGGAAATCTAATAGCAATAATCCAAATTTCTCTGATATTTTGTCATTAAGATGAATAACAACAACAAAATACTAGAATTAAAAAGTGAAGGGGGAGTTGGGGGAACCAGGCACTGATGGCACAAGCCTTTAATCCCAGCACTTGGGGATAGAGGCAAGCAGATTTCTGAGTTCGAGGCCAGCCTGGTCTACAGAGTGAGTTCCAGGACAGCCAGGGCTACACAGAGAAACCCTGTCTCAAAAAACAAAAACAAAAAAAAAAAAAAAAAGTGAAGGGTTATTTTAGGTCTTGGGGCATGTGCTGAGGACATTTGTGTTTATTCTCTACAGAGCATCATCTCAAGAGAAAGCAGTGTCTTACATTAGCTAACACTGGAGTCTGCTTTTTCTCTGCTGTCTGAATTAAACTCAGAAAGTCCTTTAATAAATCCACCTATGTAAATGCTTACAGATGCTATGGAGCCACCATGTGGTTGCTGGGAATTGAACTCACCACCTCTACAAGAGCAGCCAGTACTTTTAACCACTGAGCCATCTCTCCAGCTCCTACAGATGCTATGGAAAAAGTCAACTTACTGAGACCTTGTACTGTCCCTGACATATATGAAATGTGTATGTAGGAAATGCCCTTTAGCATGACTAGTGCTATGGGTCCCAGAAAAGACCACGTTCTTCAGAACTCTATCATATAGGAAGTCGTAGGAGAGCACAAGTTAAGCATTTGACACACTGAATTTTAAACATACCTCTCATTGCCTCTGGGACTAGCCATTCTAATTATAAGTATTTATAGGGCTTTCCTTTGGCAGAGCAGCAATCTCTGGCAATTTGTAGCTGCTGTGGTATTTCCAGGCAAACGTCAAAAGATAAAATCAGGTTAAATGATATTCTTGAGCATATTAAGTTTGGAGTAGATTTACAGAAATAAAAGGGTCCTTGTTTCACATGCATTCAATCTTCCAGAATTGTGTTGTTAACAGGATGGGCAGTTGAGAGGACTTAAAAGACTCAAAAACTTGTCTCTCGATTGTATTCCTGTGCCATCGCAGACACAAGGTCATTTCATAGTACTTTGTAGTAATGGTTTAGAATAAGAAATAGCAAAAGCAACTAATTTCTACTATGAAGGACTGACTCAAAAGAAATTTTTAAAAACTTAATTTACTTAATCCCCCACTTCAAATTGCTAGTAGCACACCCACTTCCCAAAATGTCATTGTTTTAACACTAGAAAAAAAGGTGTGGAAGAGGGAGCAGGCATAGGGCACATGTAATCCCAGCACAGGGGAGCCAGAAGTAGGTCATAACTATGAGTTTGAAACCAACTGGTCTACATAGTGAGTTCCAGACAAGACAACCAGCAACAACAGAGGAGAACAAGGTGAAAGAGGCGATAGAAAAGCTTTAGGTAATGGCTCCTAAGCTGACCGTTCCCCTTGTCATACTGGTATATGCACGCTTCTTGAACATCTCACAGTGCATGAGAGGCCCAGAGCTGGGTTTCTAGAATTCTACCAGCTCTTCAGCAAAGTACCCACAACACCCATAAAGATGCTGTGTCTGAAATGAGTACACTGAGTAGTTAAAATAAAGACATTTATTTGGTTTCATCTGGACTAGGCAAGCTCTTCTAGACTGTTCTGATATAAACCAGTGATGACTTTGTAAAGATAAAACATACCATGTAGTTTCATCATTCACACATGGCTGCTCTAAAGCTCTGGTCCATATCATCGTTGCAAGAACAGGACCAAATGTGTGTGCACAGCTACATACGCAGAGGCTCAGTACTGGAAGGAAGGAGAGGAGGTGGGGAACCTAATCAAATGTGAATCCAGGTCCTATCCAAGCAGGCCTTTCAGCACACTAACATCTTTTTCTACATCTCCATATGGAATATGGAAAAAACCAGAAACTTCTCAAGACCTGACCACTTTGCTTCTTTCAAATTTCAGTGTTTTATGATTAAAGGAGAATTGTTTGAGCCAAAGCTGCTGAATCTAGAAAATCAAAACTTGAAGCTCGTTTGAAGAACTGGGAACTGGCTCTGTGCCTTTTAATAAGCTTACTCAGATAAAATAAGAGTCGCTTCTGCAGTCACTTCAAACAAAATGACTATCAAATCCAGAGAAGTTTAAAGACCGGGTCAGATGGACATGTAACACACTGGCAAGCTGTTTCCCTCCCATTCACATTAAAGGAATCTTCCATTTCTTCTAAAGCATAGAAAATGCTGAATATCATAACCTGCTCCTCTGATCTTTAATCATCTGTCTTTATCTTATACTCTGCAGATAAAAGAAATCCCAAATAGCATATGGAAGCAGTTATTTGTTGATCTACATTTAGAATAACCACTGTTCTCTAAAAAGCCCAGCATTTTTAACTGGATCCACCATCGGAGGGTACAGCGCCCACTTAAATATCACTTAGGAGTATACACTATGATGTTTAAGCATGGATAAGAGCTTCATGATGTTAATCCTTAGCTAGAAGGGGCTGGCCAGGGGAGAAGAAATGATTTGTAAACAAAAGGTTCAGCAGCCTTCCTCCAAGACTCTGGTTTGATGGCCAGATGCCAACCTTCTGTTGTGTCATACCAACTTCTGACTCCAATTCCAGAGTTTCCCTTTCCCTTCTTTTGCTACCTGCTGTCTCCTTTATTTCAACAGCTACATAGCTGGTCTCCCCCAACTAGAAAAATGTCAAAGTAGGGTTTTTGCACACAATCCTTCAAGTTCCTACTATTGCGGGTCTTAATCATTTGGTAAGAACAATTTTGATTCACTATGGAAAAGGGCATATGGGAGACATAAGAGATGATTTTTTCCATGTAATTTCAAGCTTATAAAATACCTTTACACATCTGCCCTCCTCCTTCCGACCTCTCCCAGATGTCCCCAGTGACCCATACTGTGAAACTGCTCTTTGAACATACTTCAAAGCTCAGAACCCCTGCATGATTTTACATTACCAAACGAATAAAGCAGATTCACAAACCCAGTGGGCCAGGCTTTTCCTGCTTCTCTCTTCTGCATCCACTGAACAAACCCCAGATCCCATAACCTCATCACACTTACACTGCTCTCCTGCCATTCCCTCATGCCTTCCAACCACTATTGCTACCGAAGAAGAATAAGGTAGAAAAGACCAACTACTAGATATTGATTAATCAGTGATTTTACTTAAAGCATGGCTTCACTTTCACCCAAAACAGAGTGACCTGGAGAACCAGCTGAAACAATGGGCCATTTCCCTAGACAACCTGCTGACTGCCATGTGTGCTTTTGTAAAATCTTGCTTGTCCACAGCACCTTGTGGTTTCCAAGTATATAGTGAGAATGCACACCAGACCTAGCATAAAAGCTTTTCAGGAGCTCTCCTGGCTTTGATCCCCTGGTGACATCTTCTCTCTTCCACTCTCACTGGTGTCAAAAATTAACATTGCAGGACAAATTGTGGGCCGAAGGTTCTGTGGCTGGGTTGGTGTCCCAATCCTTCCATTGGAAGTCTTGCCAGTTTACAGGAGACAGCCAGTTCAGGGTCCATATTGCCCAATGCTAGGAGTCTTAGCTGGGGCCACCTTCAGAGATTCCCGGGAGTTTTCATTGTCCTGGGTTTCTAGCTCATCCCAGTGATGGCCCCCATTCCACAATCCAGTTGTCTCTCCCAGAACTCTCTCCCTGAGTCCTCCCTCCACCTCATCCCTCATGTTCCAATCCCCACCCCCTCCTACCCAGTCCCCTCCATCCGAACACTCCTGATGTCTAATCTATTTCCCTCTCAGTGAGATTCAAGTGTCCCCCTTTCAGCCCTCCTTGTTATTTAGCTTCTTTGGATTTGTAGTTTGTAGCATGGTTATCCTGTACTTTATGGAGTACAATTTGAGAGAAGGGCCAACCAATGACTGGCACAGCTTGAGATCCATGAGAGGGAGCCCACTCTGACATTACTAATGATATTCTGCTATACTTGCAGACAGGAGCCTAATATAACTGTCATCAGAAAGGCTTCACCCGGCACCTGATGGAAACAGATGCAGAGACCCACAACCAAACCTTAGGTGGAGCTTAGGGAATCCTGCGGCAGAGATGCAGGAATATTGAAGGAGCCAGGGGGTCTCGAACACCACAAGAAAACCTGAAGAATCAGCTAACTAACCTGGACCCACGGGGTCTCATAGAGACTGAACTGCAAACCTGAGAGCATGCATGGGACGACCCTATGCCTTCTACACAACTGTGCAGCTGGCTCTTCACTTGGGACTCCTAACAGGAGCCAGGCCTGTCTCTGACTACATTGCCTGCCCTCAGATCCATTTCCGATAACTGGGCTGCCTTGTCTAGCCTCAATAGAAGATGAGCCTAGTCTTACTGCAACTTGATATGCCAAGGCTGGTTGATAGCCAATGGGAGGTCTTCCCTTTTCTGAGGAGAAGAGAAGTGGATGGGGGGGGAGGGGGGCGGGAATGAGAGGGAGGGATTGTAAGGAGAGGAGGAAGGGGAAGCTGTGATCAGGATGAAAAATAAATAAATAACATTTTTTTGTTTTGTTTTTGTTTTTGTTTTTTTGAGACAGGGTTTCTCTGTATAGCCCTGGCTGTCCTGGAACTCACTCTGTAGACTAGGCTGGCCTCGAACTCAGAAATCCGCCTGCCTCTGCCTCCCAAGTGCTGGGATTAAAGGCATGCGCCACCAATAAATAACTTAATAGAAAAAAGATAAGAAAAAAAAAAAAAAAAAAGAACATTGCAATCCCACAACACTACCTACTGCCAAGTGAATAAAACATCTCTGCTAAAAAAAAAAAAAAAAAAAAAGACTTAAAGTGTGTGTGTGTGTGTGTGTGTGTGTGTGTGTGTGTGTGTGTGTGTGTGTATAATAATAATTCAAGCAAAGTAACCAACCAAAGAACGTACCAACCAAAGAGCATGAGCTTGCACAGGCTGGACCTATGGACCTAGGCCTCCCCAAACATATGTAGCAACTGTGCAGCTATCTCTTCAATGTGAGTCCTGAACTGGAGCAGAGCAGGGGGCTGTCCCAGAAGCTGTTGCCTGTCTGTGGGATATGCTCTTCTAGCTGAGCTACCTTGTCTGGCCTCAGTGGGAGAGAATGCACTTAGCCTCACAGAGACTTGATGTGCCAGGGTTGGGGGACGCCAGGGGGCCCCACCCGCTCAAAGGAAAAGGGGATGGAGGGTGGGGGAGGATTGTGGAAGGGAGTGACTAGGAGGGGGAAGTTAGCAGGATGTAAAGTAAATGAGGAGAGAGAGAGAGAGAGAGAGAGAGAGAGAGAGAGAGAGAGAGAGAGAGAGAGAGAGAGAGAATAAGTTAGAAAAAGAAAGAAAAGTAAGCCATGAGTTATGAGGATAACATGGGAGGATTTGGAGGCAAGAGAAGAAAAGCATAATTATATTGTAATTAAAAGTAAATTTAAGCAGGGAAGTGGTGGCACACACCTTTAATCCCAGCGGCAGAGGCAAGTGATTTCTGTGAATTTGAAGTCAGATTTGTCTACAAAGTGAATTCCAGGACAGCCAGGGCTACAGAGAAACCCTGTCTGGAAAGAATGAATAAATAAATAAATAAATAAATAAATAAATAAATAAATAAATATTTTAAAACCCTCTTCTCTCTACATATGGTTCATGCCACCTGCAATGGTTAGAGTTAGCTGTCCACTTGACAGAATCTAAAATTACCTAGGAGATTCCTGTGGAGGGTTATCTTGATTACATTAATGGAGTGGAAGACCTGTCCACTGTGGAACCATTATCCTGTGCAGGATCCTGGGCTGTATGATGGGAGTAGAGCTGAGACCAGGAAGCCTTCATCCCTCTGCTTTCTGGTTGTCAATGAGATGTGAGCAGTTGCTCCAGGCTCCTGCCTGGCTTGACTTTCCCACTCTGATGTGGTGCACCTTGAATGTGAACTAAAATAAACCCATTCTCCCTTAAGTCGAGTGTATTGCATCACAATAACAAAAAAAAAAAAAAAAAAAAAAAAAAAAAAAATAAAAAGAAAAAGAAAAGAAAGAAAGAAAGAAAGAAAGAAAAAAAGAAACTAAGACTTCATATTTAAAGGGAAAAAATGGTGCTGGTGAGATGGCTCAGTGGGTAAAGAGCTCACTGAGCAAGCTGTAGCTGCACAAAAACTGGGCACAGAAGTCCATGTGAGCCCAGGACTGAGGAGGCGGAGGCAGAGATGTCAGGGGCTTGCTGACTGAACTGAGAGCTCCATGTTCAGTGGGAGGCCTTATCTCAAAAAATCTGTGGATGGGATGGAGAGATGGCTCCCTGGTTAAAAACACTGTCTTGCAGAGGACCTGGGTTCAATTTCTAGCACCTACACCACAGCTCAGAGCTATCTAAAACTCCAGTTCGAGGATCCAACATCTTCTTCTGACCTCTTCCGGCACCAGGCACATATACATGCTGGCCATATATTCATACACATAACATTTTTTAAGTTTTTAAAAGAGGTGGAAAGCAATTGAAGAAGATACCTGACAGTGACTTCTGGTTTCCACATGCCTGCATACAGATGTGCACATGTACGCACATGTACATGTGTACACTCATAAACGCTTCCATACATGAACACATAAACATACATGAAAAAGAAATAAAACCTTTCCCCATAGTACCTGTGGTGTTGAAGTAACAGTCAACACCCACATGCTCTCCGGTATCTGCTACTTGCCCCTCTTAGTGC
Source organism: Arvicanthis niloticus (assembly GCF_011762505.2). Taxonomy (NCBI): domain Eukaryota; kingdom Metazoa; phylum Chordata; class Mammalia; order Rodentia; family Muridae; genus Arvicanthis; species Arvicanthis niloticus. The sequence goes on along the minus strand of NC_047661.1, from coordinate 101,105,834 downwards.
ACCATTTACGTCATGGTGTAGCACCCAAGACAATGCACGGTCAGCACACAGTCAGTGTACAGTCAGCGCACAGTCAGCGCACAGTCCTTTCTAAAGCTGTTGCTTTTCTCCCAACAGTCTTTTGAGCTGACTAAGACAAAATAGCAAGGATTTTCACTCCTTCGTTTGGACTCTGTCAGCAAATTAATTTTGTGAGAAACTGACACACCAGCCTGTGAGATACCATATTACATAGTAGAAGTGTTGGGCACTATTTCACGAACCCTTTTCATTGGTGCTGTATTGAGACTGCTTTCTGGTGATAAAGATGGCATTTCCTTTTGCCCTTATCTGTATTGCTAATTGGAATCAGTCTGTCAACATCTTCTGCGACCACGATCCTGCCTTCAAATGCATTATTTATTCATTGTGAGTAGCTTATCTTCAGAGTCCATTCTCAGTTTAGCAAGGAGCTTGTTAACCAAAACAAGGTTAAGCAGCTGTCAACTCCATTACAGATTCTACTTTGTCATTATTTTCAAATGTTCAGACCATACCCCGCCCTACTCAACAAGCAAATGGAACTGGAACATTAGCACACACTTGAGATGGACAAACCACTCAAGATTTAGGTCTAAGTACACATCCCTGAGTATCAGCTTCAGGACCCAGCAGACATAAGCCTGAGGCCCAGGAACCTTAACACTCTGCAAGCTAATTGCGTATAATATTGTGGTGAAAAGAGTCCACTTTAAAGATGGTCCCTAAACTATTTAATCATGAAAAAATTGTCTCTTTTCCTCTGGCCCCCTACAGCAACATCATACAGTATATGAAAAGCAAGCATCCTACCTGTCTTGTTCTCAGCTGAATTACTACTGAACATGCCTGGGAACCAATAGGTTTTTTTGGTGGTGGTAATGGAGTTTGTTTGTTTGGTTGGTTTGTTTTTTGTTTTGTTTTGTTTTTTGGGTTTTTTTTGGTTTTTTTTGTTTGTTTTGTTTTTTTGTTTTTTGTTTGTTTTTTGTTTGTTTGTTTTGTTTTGTTTTTTTGTTTTTTTGTTTGTTTGTTTGTTTTGTTTTGTTTTGTTTTGTTTTGTTTTTTTGAGACAGGGATTCTTTGTGTAGCGCTGGCTGTCCTAGAACTAGCTTTATAGACCGGACTGGCCTTGAACTCACAGAGATCTGCCTGACTCTGCCTCCCAAGTGCTAGGCATGCACCACCACTGCCTGGCCTCAATAGTTAAGGGAGAATGTGTATAAACTTATTGTCTCTGCTATTCATGTAACACAGAAATACCTTAAAACATTCTTGTATTTGGGTGAATTTTCAGACTTAGTTACATTTCTTATATTCCCAACACACCAAACATCTGAATGTAGATTTCTGCCCTGTGAAGCACCTTGAACATGGAACCCAATTCCACAAGCAATTATTGAGAGACAACTGAGAGGCAGGCAAGAATTTGGTGTGTGATACACAGTTAACCTAAGTCAATGGGTGAAAATGTTCAAAACAGAAAAGTGAGGGAATCATCTACCAAGAGGAGTATAAACTCAGGCCCCTCCTCATACTAGGTGCCAGATGTATAAGTAAACTGTAAGCAAAATCCTTTACTATTTTTAAAGAAAAAGCAGGACAGTTATTATATGAAACTAGGGAAAAGTGTTTGTTTTGTCTGTTTGTTTTTATTTTTTGGTTTGAGTTTTTTGTTTTTGTTTTTTGTTTGTTTGTTTGTTTTTTGTTTTTTTGTTTGTTTTTTGAGACAGGATCTTGCTATATAGTCTTTGTTGACCTAGAATTCCCTATCCTATCCCAAGTTGACCTGGAACTCCCAGAGATCCATTTGCCTCTGCCTCCTGAGCACTGGGACTAAGGGTGTGCACCATCACATCTGAGTTAGGGAAAGATTTTTAATAAGATGTACAAGGCTTCTTAAAACTTCAAACTGACAAGAACCATAAACAATAAAAGACTGTGACCCATACCAAGAAAAAGATGTTTGTTAACACATAACCACAAAGGCTTTGTATGTAAAACATGCAAAAATAAAATTACTATAACAAGACAATGAGATATAAAATACAAAAAGGATCTGAACATAATTTATGATGGAAGGCATTAATATGATCACATACCTAACAAACGGTACTCAAATGTCCACTGCAGCACAATCCTGTAGTATTGGAAGGATGGGGACAACTGGCTACCGTTAGTCAGGGAACTAAATGAACTGAGGTTCTGCAGTAGAAGTGGCAGTTCATATGGTAGTTAAAGTGACTCTACACAAGCTGACTGTCAGTACCCAGTGAAGTAAAAGTGCACCACATAATCTCGTGTAAAAGACAGTGTTTTACTTGGAAGAGTTTTTCAACCATATGGCACATATTCCTTGTAAACACTTAATTAAAACAATTTTTGCAGCATACAAAATTAAAATAGTATGCCACAATTTCTTGTGTTTGGCACCTTGCTTCAGTAATTATCAACGTTTTGCTAAATGTTGGTATACATTTTTAAATGTCAAAGTTAATGTAAGGAGATGGTTGTCTACTAGAGTTTGTAAATGAGGAGTGAACAGAGAGAGTGAGAGCGAGTCTAGAGCAGGCACTGCAAGAACAGGACAGTGGTCTTCTGGTGCAGCTTCCTCAATAAGCTCATAAGAGCTCAGGATGGATTGATAAAATTTCTAGGACAAGAGTTTCCTCTTGTCAGAACAGGATCACGTGCTACAAGAGCTAAGCATAAATTAGATGCAGTGTGACTTTCAAGAAGGGATAGAGAAACTTAATACACAAACCATTGAGAGAATAGAAGCATTAAAAGCACCAAGGCTACATCCTTCCTCCTTAGAAATCCTAACCAAATAATATGACGCCAATTTTACAAGTTTATGAATTTTCACCCAATACATTTTTTGTTTAATTTTGTGTGTTGTCTGTTTGTTTGAAATAATCTCAGTGTGCATCCCATGCTAGCCTCAAACTCAGTAATCCTCCTGCCTCAGTCTCTACAGGGATATGTCTCCACACCTACCTATCTTATATAAATACTTGAGGAAAGCACTACCCTAACAGTTTCCTCTCTCCCCAAACCTCCCTTCCCTTCTCTTCTCCCCAGTTCCAACTTATTTTAATCAAAAAACTCTTGAGGTTCGGTCTCTTACTATCTATTGCAATGCTAATTTCTATACCGGAAGGTCTAGCCCTACTTACATATAAGAGTGACTTTTATATTTACAAGCTTTTGTTGTGCAAACTTGATTGCTTGATTTGAAACTATTGGTTAAATAAAGCTGGCTACAGCCAATTACTGGAAAGATTAGAGGTAAGTGAGTTTGGAGTGTCCTGGTTGGGAGAAAGAGACATGAAGAGGAGGAAGAAGAACAGGAGCAGAAGAGGAAGCTGCCATTAGAGGAGATGGACCATAAGCACATGGTAAGGAGAAACAGCAAGTATCTGGGGTACACCACTGGGGAGGTAGCCAGGCCAGCAGTTAGAAGAGTAGATTGGGTGTTACCCCCAGTAATTGTCAAGGTCAAAGAAATAACCATAGTCTGAATCTCACTGTCTCATTTATCTGTAAACTAGCTTGGGATAAGCTTAAATTGGTAGTACAACAGAGAACATCAGGTTGTTTCCTGAGGCCTCCCTCTGCTGTTCTCCCTGGCGTTACCTCCCTCATATACACAGTGCCACAGTGCAAACAGAGAAGGCATATACTGGGCTCTGCCTCGCTCAGTGCCTGTGAGCCTGGAGCTAGAGGAAATCATGCTGTTTGTGACAAGGGACACATACCTTTTGAAACAGTGTGCAGCTGTCAGGACCCAGCAGCTACTCAGAAGGGTGGCTCCACAAAGCAGCCTGCCATCTCCATGGGACGACTTCAGCCTGAGGGAAGCCTGCCAAGGCCAGGCACCCCTAGAAGAAGTCAAGCCACACGTTTCAAGAGAGAAAAGGAAAGGAAAACCTCAGGTTAAACAATGACTTCAGCTCAGGTAGGGGGACGAGCTCAGAGCCATTAAGTCCTTCCGAAATGGAGAACAATGCCCACCTAACTTTCACAAACTGGTCTCTTACTATTGGTCACAAATAACAGCAACTCTGGAAATTTATCCACAGACATCTGTACATATCCTGCTCTTCTCTGACTCTTGGAAACAAGTTGTCTTTGTATTTCATGAGTCCAGGGTAACTTCTCTACTTACCCTACATCATGTGCATAACATAACCCATGTAGCCTAAAGAAGCACTTGAACCAAAAGCTGGTTTTAAAAATCTCCCATCTCCTCTCCTCCTCCTCTCCTTTCTTCCCCTCTCCCTACTTCCCCAAGCTCTCCCCACACCTCTCAGTGATGGTGCATAAGATAGAAATTGTAACTCAAAGTTCTTGTTGTATACGAAAGCTCATGTGGTTCTTTCAATATTCAGATGCTACACAGTAGTGGTTCTCAACCTCCCTAATGCTTCAGTTCCTTAATACAGTTCCTCGTGTCGTGGTGACCCTCCCCCTCAACATAAGATTATGTCATTGATCCTTCATAACTATAATTTTGTTACTGTTAAGAACTATGATATAAATATTTGTGTTTTCCAATGAAAGGGTTGTTTAGCCCCCAAGGGGGGCTCACAACCCACAGGTTGAGAACCATGCTATGTAGATTTTTACCAGTTTTTATCTCATAAATATGATACTTTACCATGTAAATATGCATTAGGTGATGCTATTATCTATATCTGTTATAAATTTTAACTTGTAGGCTTGTAATGGAGAGAACTCAAAGGTCTTTATTTTCACAGTGGCAGTCCATTAACCTTTCAAGGTTTATATACATCAGGTATGTATTTCTAGTTTGGAATAAGCTGCCATTGTAATTTTTCTTGGCTTTTAATTTCATCAATTTTCCGTGTGTGTGTGTGTGTGTGTGTGTGTGTGTGTGTGTGTGTGTGTTAGAGGACAACTTGTGGGAGTCAGCTCTTTACTTCTACCATGAGTTCTGGAGACCAAACTCAGGTCACCAGGCTTGGTGGCAAGCACCTTTACCAATGAGCCAAGTCACTGGCCCATGCAAAATTTTATAAGGAATGGTAAATTTGAAGGACTATGAATAAACATTTTACATTGATTTAAAAGAAGAAGAAGAAGAAGAAGAAGAAGAAGAAGAAGAAGAAGAAGAAGAAGAAGAAGAAGAAGAGCCCAATCCTCCATTAAATGGCTCCTCACAGTCACATGTTTTGTTTTTGCCACATTTTGTGTCAGAAACATATATCATGACTTACAAACAGTGATGAACTAACATGACTTATATGTACTGAATCTGCATCAAAGGACAGGAAAACTATCAGTGTAATCCTATTCAATTTAATTTATAAGATGACAAAAACTTGTTCCTTACATAACAAAAGGAATCCCTTGGTTTGTAACTCTTGTAGCACACACCTATATTAGTAATCTTGTAATATCAGGATCTCCGTGAAGAACCTTTTACCTTAGAGAATTGTTCCCACCAATGATCCGCTTCTGTCTACGGTGCAGTAACCTCAGTCCACATCCAGATGAGAGCGCCTCTGAAAGCAGACAGGGGATTTCTGTTGCCTATCACCTCTGCTAGAAACTTCCTCCTCTATTTAAAAGTACATTTCTCTGAAACTTGCAGCATAACTTTTCTTGCAATAAAAATAAGAGTTATCTTTTAACTAAACAACAAATCTCATACAAGTAGATCAGAAACTTTATAAAGTTTCCAGTCATTAGACTCTGAAGGATAAAAGGGCTGCCTGGTTATCCTTCCTTCTACATTTCTGACATAAATACGCAAGAGTTCAAGTAAGCAGATGAGAAAGTGGCAAATGTTTACAAAAGAAAAATATATATATAAAGCGTGATTAGATTTTAAAATAATTTTACAAATAATTTGTAGGAGCAGTTTCTTTAAATATGTATTTAAATATTTATGTATTACATATTTATATATGTAAATATATTGCTTATAAACATAAACAATTTAAAGTACGAAGTACATAGTATACATACATTATAGTTTTATTCTTGTTATTTTTCTATCCGTATAAGAAGGGTGGGAACTGTACCAAGAACATAAAGCCCAAATCAGTGCTAATGGTTCCAGGGTAACTGAGCAAGAGACTCAACCAGAGAGACAGCGGGAGGTTTTGGCAAAGAAAGAGGTGCAGAATGTGTACCATTGACCTTGGGGGCATGCCATCAAAACCTGAACCCTCATCCCTTTGGATCTGCAATTTATAATGGCATTGTAATTTATAATATGAGAAAAACTTTGCAGTGATGTCCCAAGTTGAGCCAGGGTATCTGATGCCAAGAAAAGTAATGTTTTGATGCTGAGCAAGCAAAACTTAAAATGTGCATCATTCTTGTGCAAGCACCTGGCTATAAGAAACAAATAGCAGTCCAAAGCTGTGTGCACTGTAGCAAAGATCTGAGACGCAAAACCAAGTCCATTATAAGAGCATCTCATCAGATGACCAATCACCAAACACTCCCATTTAATTGTCATATGGAAGTCACCAGGCTCTGAGCTGCAGCAGAAGGCAACAAGATAACGAAGCAAGTTCTATCGTGTAGCTAGACATAAAACACTTTCACTGAGGAACGCAAGCACTGCCTACCATGGAAAAGTATCAGAATAAAATGTGTTTAAGCATTCACTTTTACATTTTCAACTGCTTCAGAAATTTGACATAATTCAAATAATACTAATTTATAATTAGTATATTAATATTAGTATACTAATAATATAATTTGTAAGTATAAATTTTAATTATTGAAGGGAACTTAACAAATTAGGTTGTTTTTAGGGAAACGAGTTAAGTTGTCTTTAGGGAAACAGGCTTCTGAATATATATGTACATGTATATGTATGTATGTCTGCATGCATGTGTATATCATATGTATTAGTGTCTTGCCTGCCCATTTGTCTGTGTGAAGGTGTTAGATCCCTTGGAAGTGCAGTTACAGTCACATGGGTGCTGGGAATTGAACCCAGGTCCTCTGAAAGAGCAGCCAGTGCTCTTGGGTGTAGAGCTATCTTTCCAGTCCACATGAGTGTGAGTATTGTTATCACACTCAGAAGCCCCTCAGAATCAAAGAACCATGTCACTCTTTCCTGCTCTTGTATTATCTCAATAGTTACTAGAATGAACCAGATCTATGTAGTTCTATGTAGCTCAAAAAGCTTGTTCTTTTTATAAAAGATAACCAAGGATTGCTCAAAAAGAGCTAATTCTCTCATTCTTTGTTTAAAGCAATATTTATTATTTTATACAACTTGAGTGTGCAAAGAACTTTCAAGAACTCTAAGAACGAAACAGCAACTAAATATCCCAATATTGCACTGTATTCTCAATTTCCTTAAGCTTTAAATGTTTAGGGAATAAAATCTACAAAAGAAAATTTGTCTTTTAAAAATTGACTTTAGCCGGGCAGTGGTAGCACATGCCTTTATTACCAGCACTTGGGAGGCAGAGGCAGGTGGATTTCTGAGTTCGAGGCCAGCCTGGTCTACAGAGTGAGTTCCAGGACAGCCAGGGCTACACAGAGAAACCCTATCTCAAAAAAAAAAAAAAAAAAAAAAAAAGAAAAGAAAAGAAAAAACTTGACTTTAATCAGGTGGGCTAACTCACAACTGTAATCCCACTATTCAACAGACTGAGGCAGGAGGATCTGGTGATGTCATGACTACCTGGGCTGCAGAGTGAGTTCCAGATTAGTCTGAGCATGATGAGAGTCTGCTTCAAGACAAACCAAAAGTCTCTTAAAAGCTACTTCTGCTCTTTCATACAGCAATAATAAGAATGATCTCGGTCCTGAGTCTTTAAGGAGACAACAACCAGATATACTGCATTCTGAGAAGGAGGAATGCAGAAATGGCTGGAACTGTAAAGGGTGATGGAGCTGATCTCAGAGACTGCAAGGTTGTGGAAGGCCACTCACTCCTCTGTAAGCCTTACAGAGACACAGCATAAACATGAACACAGACAAGGAGCTATGCAGATTCCCTTTGCACTAGGGAATCAGTAACTCCCCACTTGTTTAGTGGTCCAGGAGTGACTCACCTTTATTACCATTGCTTGATGCTTTCTTCTCGAAATAGTCACAGATGACTCCTGCATCCTCACTGTGGCGGCAGTTGTGCCTTCCAATGTCTTGCTTGACACAGTCAGCCAGAGCCTTCTCATTTCCTGTGCACTTCACATTATCCATGTGGATGGGGCCTTTTCCTTCCCCAAAATAAGCCATAGTCCTTGCTCTGGCAGTACCCCTAGAAGCAGAGCATTCTTCAGATACCCAAGGTCAGCCAGCCAAGCATCTGGCAGATTTCAGCACACACCAGCTCAACTCTGCCTTAGATCTGAATATTAAAATTAGTGTGGGCAATGTACTGAAAATCGTGTTTTGTGACTGTCAAATATTTAACACTGTTCAGTGGCGTAGGCCTTTGATAGTCTATGGAATTAACTGCCTCTAATTTAGCTTCTACTTAGAAAGTCACATACGATAGAATATCAAAAATAAAGTTACCCCCAAATTTTCCCTCTTTTCTATCACAGTGCCAAGAAAAGCATGCAATTAAATAATAACCAGAGTCCTAGAGACTAAATTTTTCACTTCCTTTTGAAGCAAAAGCACAATTCTTAACATAGAAAAATCTGGGAATTGTGGAGGACTTATTTTGGAATATTTTCTTTTTGCCATTTTTACATTACTTTCTGAAAATATACAATCCAAAAACTTTGTTAAAGAAGAGAACTAAAAATTCTGTATTTAATTCAATTTCTAATAAATTACTCAACACAATCATGAATAGAAAAATCATTAAAATTAGAATCAGGAGAACTGTCCTTAACATGTCACATTAGAAAAAATTATTAGCAAAGATATAAATAAGATAAAAATGCTGATCCACTTCCCTACAAACCACACTAAGAAAAGAAAGAAGATAAGTCAGAAAGCTGGTGTTTGTAATAAACATTCACAAATATATTTGTTGGCAAATGCTTTTCTAGAGAAAATACACATCATACAACGAAATCCCAAAATTTATACAAAAGCTTAAAAATCCAACAACTTAGATTAAAAAAGCAAGCTAAATACCAAATAAAATAATCTCAATAAAAACAGATGCCATACATTGCCCTTTATATAAAAGAAAATACTGGTCAGTAGACAAATGGACATGTGTTTGGAATTAGTGATGAGGTAAACTCTAGATATTCACAAATTTCAAGCATGCTACTGAATATGTAAATTAGTGTAGCCACATGGGAAAGCAGCCTTACTGCCCTGGACAGACTTGAGTAGACACATAGTCAACATGCTAATGGTCATATTCCTGAGTATATTAATTAAAAACTCTCTTGAACAGGTCCCTACAAAGGCATCTAGACTCTGTCTCGGGTACCAGCCCCCTCTCCATGTACTCCACCGCACCACCACTGAGCCGTATGGTTTCCATCATCGAGAAGGTCCTCACTAGGAGAGACTCCTCAAACTTCCTATTTTCCAGAACTGCGAGTTGGACAAACTTCATTCTTTATAAACTACTCAGCCTGTGCTTTTCAGTTATCGCAATGGAAAATCCACTACTTCTACAAATATATGTGTAGGGTCAATAAAATAAAGAGATAAGCTGTGTATTTATGGACTCTAATATTACAGAGCAAAATGGATATAAATTAATCACAGCCTCTGGTATAAGAGGCCTCTCAAAAGCAATACAGAAACATGGCAAATACCTAAAGATCCTAAAGTAGGATAGCTGACTTCCAAAATCAGATTTTTTAAAATAGACCAAATTTTTAAGTTATAGATCACATACCTTAAAGTTATAAAAAACTAATAAGACTACACAAAATTTGGGAGAGTTTTTACTTTGGGTACTGGAGTGTGACTGGCACATTGGACTTTTAAAGCTACAGTAACACTATAAGCTTGGTGGTAGTGATGAGGTGCTTCATACTATTCTAAAAACTATGCATATCTATATTTATATGTATAAACACATGCATACATATATTTATTGTGAAAGGAGAAAATTAGAAAATTTAAAATAAACTTCCAGGAGGAACATAACTATATGTTTATGTATGTCAATTAAGGATTTTTCCACCCTTCAGGTATTTTTAAATGGATAACAGGATCAGACTTATTATATTTCGTTGGATATTATAAAATGCTGTAACTTTCTTCTAGTTAGCTTTAACTTGACCCAGCCAAGAGCTATCTGAGGACTCTCAAATGGGGCTGGGGGGTGGGGGTGGGGGTTGCCTCTATCAGACTATATCTGTGAATAGATCTATAGGGGTAAATTCTTGAATACTAATTTATGTAGGCCCTGCCCACTGTGGGTAGTACAATCCCTAGGCAGGTGGGACTGGGTTAAAAAGAAGAGGCAGCTGAATGTGAGCTTAGAGGCAAGCCAGTAAACAATGTTTCTCTCTGATCCCTGCTTCTGACTTCCCTGGTGATGTAGTCACCTGATGCATAAGATGAAATAAACGCTTTCCTCCCAAGTTGATCTTGGTGGGGCTGTCTTTCACAACAGAAAGTAAAGTCAAATAGTGCCTTATTTGGAATAGCATATACAACTACATCAGAAATTAAGTCCTTTGCAAGTATTTAAATGTAAAACAAAATGTGCATAGTGTTATATTTCTATGAAAACAGTAGTGGTGGGATAACAATTTAAATTTTGGTTATGAATACCACTCACATCAGTAGGCTGTTCAAGACCAAACTCATTTGAAACATTCACACAAAGTTCAAATACATTGGAACTTCCATCTCGACTGATCTAGCCCAGTGTATTCAACTGATCTCAGCATATTCTGTTAGCAATCCAAGAACAATGTGTTACATGCTATACTTTGTGAGACATTATGTAACATGTAATTAAATACTACCTTTGGCTTTCTGTTTATGTTAAGCATACCATAATAGTTCCACTCAAGTGTTTATGACCACATTCCTGTTTGGCTTTTATAAAATACTTTCTAACAATTCTGAGTTTCACTGTTTGCCCAGGATCTCTCACTCATCAGATTGCTGACAGGAGAGCAGATCTCTAGAATGTCTACATAAGAGGCTCAAACCTTTAGATCTATGGGGGCAAATTCTTAATTGCTAATTTACGTAGGTGGGCCCTGCGCACCATGAGCAGTACAATCCCTAAGCACTGGGATGGAAAAAAAGAACTAGGGACTGGGTTGGAAAAAAAGAAGCAGATAAATGTGAGCTTGGGAGCAAGCCAGTAAATGACATACAACATTTTCTGGATTGATTTTCACAAATAAATGTGTTGCCAGAATTTTTCATGATTTAAAACAGACATGGAAAGAAGATCCCCTGTTCAGGTCACATGTGTGTCTTCACTTGAATGTGTGTTCCTGTATAAACTCTCATGTTCTCTTAGTTGGGAGTCATAAAACCATTCATATATATCTAGATATATGGCAGATATTGAAATGATTCTCATTTAAATAACAACTGCCAGGCAAAGCATAGGTGGCCAAGCAGCCAATGTTAACAGAATGGTTTCTAAAAGCTAAGCTGGGAGTGGAATCCATGAACAGTGCTCATTTGTTTTCAAATGGAGGAATGAATTGAAAATAGAGAGAGCAAAGGACCTTTAGAACCAAACATTGTCTAAATTTACCTCTGCCTCTAGAATAGACTGCAGGTCAGTATTACAAATTACAGACCCACTGACCATGAGATAATGAAAATGGCAAGTAGACCATACCCAAGGCATTAAATCAGAGTATTTCAATAACAAAAGGTTGAAATTTTATAAAATGCAAATGCTATTTTGTATTAAATGTACTCTATACAGAAACACTAATTTAATTAATCAATATTTAAGATATGTATTTAAATAAGGGTATATTTTATAAATGCAATCATTACTTGTTACCTACTATGAACTAGATAAACATGTCTCTTAGCCTATATTTCACAGCCCTTTATGCTATTAACCATGTGTGTTTTGTGTGTGGTGAAACACATGAGTGTGCAAGTTCATGTGTTAATAAGAAGGTCATTTGGGCTAGGTTTGCTGGCCAGTCGGCTCTCAAGATCTGCCCGCCCCTTTCCTGCAATGCCATGGCTACAAGCATGCACAGCCAGGCCTTGTTTTCTATGTATGTTCTGAGTGTTCCTCATGCCTGCTTAGCAAGTACTCTTTCCCACTGGACCACTTCCCAGGCCCCTGTGCTGTAACTTGCACTTCTATTTGTAAACCGAAAGCCCTCGTGTGAAATGTTTTCGCTGTTTTTCATGAAAATTCCAATCACCCATTTGAGAAACTGCCTTCTCCAGATTCGAATACCCATATTTTCTGATTTCATGCTGCAAATAAGTATTTCTCCGTAAGCCACATTGTGGCCTTCTTCCACAGAGGAACACTGTACAGCACATCAGCCCTAGCCTGAGTACTGTTTCAAACAGTGAAATTAAGATACATGCATGTGTGCGCACACACACACACACACACACGCACGCACGCACGCACGCACGCACGCACGCATGCACAAACACACATTCAGGAGGAAAAATGCAAAGCGCCGAGCAGATTACACAAAAAGACAAGCATTTACAAGCATGACAACTGACACAGAGAGGCAGCAGGCTGGCTTCAGCTCCATCAGTGTTGACTCTGCTTACAGCTGCCCAGCACAGCTTGACTCCCATGAGTAACAAGAACCAACTGTTGCTTCAGTGAGTGGGGATGTAGTCCTGAACCATCACTTACAGGAAAAGGTGAACTGAACGCCTGCAGTTCAGCAGTGTTATAGTCAGCATTGGGCTGTTTCACTATCACAGAATCTCTATTATTTGTGATGTTATGTACTATATATTTCTTGGAAACCTATAGTAAATACAAGTAGACTACTTACTGCTTCTTTATAATTCCAAACCGCCATGCTGTCGATAATTTTAGTTGAAGAAACTAATTTTACATAAAAGGAACTCACTAGAATAAACCTAAAAAATAACGAGTCAGAGAAACCGTCCCCAAGTGCCATCCCAGAGAATTCCGTCTTCCTTACTTATAGCCGAGCTGCCGGCAGACCACAGCAGCATGCTTGTCGGTCCATCCGTCATCACAGACTGTTCCCCATTGGCCATTGACAAAAACCTCCACTCGTCCTTCCTTCTTATTCTCTCCATCCATTAGTCTGATGGGAAAACCTAAGTCATGGTTTAAATACATTAAAAAAAAAAAAAAAGCCAAAACAAGCCAGGTTATGTCAAAGCATGAAAACCTTACAAAATACAATTTTTAAAAATCGGATATAAAATCACCTACCAATTCTTCCTTTGGAGAGGGAGATGAAATACCAGTAATAGCCTATATCCACTCTTGCTGTCTTTATTAAAGCCCTGCAATCAACGGGCTCATCTTGCTCAACTTTCTATTCCTGACATTTGGAAATGCCTCATATGCAGAGGACAAGAATGGATGGATGGATGGATGGATGGATGGATGGATGGATGGATGGATGGATGGACAGACGGATGGATGGATGGACAGCAGGCAGATGTATGGCACTCTAAAATCATGAGTTAGCCTTATTTTTTTTATTATAACTAACTTCTAAATAGTAATAGAGCATTAACAGCGTTCTTTTGTTTAGGTTGTTTTGTAACTCATGAACATAGCTGGAATATATACTTCCAACTTAGAATTTTTAGGAAGGTATACGCATCGGCATAGATGGGTAACAAAGCTAGGCAGGCTGCTAGAAAGGGTGCCAGGGAGGAGATCAGCATTCAGAGAAATTCTAAAACCTTCTCAACTATATATATCAAAGAAAGGACTTAAATCACAAAACATACTAATATTTAAAAACCAAGTAACTGCTTTCTCGACAATTAAGGTTAAAGTTGCATGAATGATAGAATGTCCCATCTCTATCTGCCACAATATATAGATAGAAAGAAAGATACAGATATAGACAACATGGAGATCATGGTAGGTAGAGATGGTGTCACTCAGGGCCTTTACCGAGAATCACACTCTAGGATAGGAAGGTGCAGCCATGAAGCCGCATCCCAGGTCTATACAGTGGTGTCCTCATGGAGAAGAAGATAGACTTAATTTTTTAAAAAATGACTATTTGAAAAGGCACCAGAAAAAGACCTGCCATCTATAAGTCAAGGACAGGAACCAGGAGAGTCTGTATCCTTTACAGTCCCTGCTTCAGAATTCCCTCTCAAGGGGCCAACCTCACTGAGATCTTGGGTTTTAATGTCTGTCTCACTTCCAGACTGTGAAATAATAAATATCTGTGTTGACATCACTCCATCTGTGGACTTCACAACAACACAAGCGGATTGATACATACAGCTTTGGTTGCCTAGTTACAAGGGTCTTCTGGATTCAGGAGAACTTACTAGTGAAAACTTAAGGGTAAAATGATCAGAACAACCAAGGAGGTGGAATCAGGGAGCTGATGACTAAAATATCACTTAATGCATGCTTAAAACAACATATGGGATTATGGCATTATGAATTGACATTTGTTACCTTAAAAAATTGTTGGCAAGATGAACATATTTTATTTTTCTTCCTCAAAATCCCCAAATCTATCTCCCCACCAAAAAAAAAAAAAAAAAAAAAACAAAAAAAAAAACATGTGGTGCTATTTAAAGCCCTCACTGACACTCACATACTGTGACAAAATAAATTGTGAAGTCATTGGGATGTATCCCAATTCAATATAACCTATGTCCTAATAAAGACCAAAAAAAAAAAAAAAAAAAAAAAAAAAAACCCACAATTTTTAGTTCTCCATCCTTCCTTGCTGTGTCCAGAATGATCCAACCTTTAACTTAAATCCATGGTCAGGATTACTTCATGAGACAGGAGAGAGAATCACATGGCAGAGTCAAAACCAGCAAATGTTTGAGTGAATATTCTTTTTGTTGTTGTTGTTGTTTTGGGTTTTTTTTGTTTGTTTGGTTTGGTTTGGTTTTTTGTTTGTTTTTCGAGACAGGGTTTCTCTGTGTAGCCCTGGCTGTCCTGGAACTCACTCTGTAGACCAGGCTGGCCTCGAACTCAGAAATCCGACTGCCTCTGCCTCCCAAGTGCTGGGATTAAAGACGTGTGCCACCACCGCCTGGCTTGAGTGAATATTCTATGCACTTCTAACTAGTGGAGTTCAAACAGTGGCAAGTTTTAGCTATGTATGAAACAGAACATTTGAAGCTTTATATTTCTTATTAATGTGTCTGAAATCTTACTGTTCTTCACAAGAAAAGGTGTAAAAAAAACAGTGATTCCCCAAAGACAAAATTTAAATGGATGAAATTTTTTTAAGATTCTTATTTTTCATTTTTTACATTTTAAAATCTTTGTTTTAATGTTAGGAAAATATATCTGCATGGAATTAGATCTCCATGATTTATCTTGATAGTTTTAAGAAAATGTCATCTATTCTATTTTTTTATTTAATTTATTTTTTTATATGTATGGATGTTTTGCTTGTAAATATGTCTTGCATGCCTGGTTCCTGCAGAGGCTGAGAGAGGGGCTGGGATCACCTGAGACAACTCAGAGGGAGTGGTGAGCTGACGAGTGGCTCCTTAGAATTAAGCATCAGACTTCTGAAAGAGCAGCCAGTGCTCTTCACCACTGAGTCAGCTCTCCAGTCCTAAATTTTTATAGACTCTTTAAAAAAATGACAAACCATATTTTATTTTTTAATCTTTGGGGTGTGCATGCGTGCGTGCGTGCATGCGTGCGTGCATGGTGTGTGTGTGTGTGTGTGTGTGTGTGTGTGTGTGTGTATGTGTATGTGTGTTTGTAAATATCTCTGGGATCCATTCCCAGGCCCATGATTGTCAAGGCAGGTGGACAACATAGGGGAGTTGGTTCTCTCCTTCTATCATATGAATTCTTGGGATTGAATTATAAACTTTTTTTTTCTTAATTGAGCAATCTAGATGTTTAATGAAAAACAAATCCAGAATTAGACATGTAATGGTAGTTGAGAACTCAAAAGGTTATATTTTTCTTGGGAAACAGAAGTTTTGACAGTAAAGTCAAGGATGGGAAATGTTTCACATTCCAGAGTACTGGATAGAGGAGCAGAGTGAACGCCTCTGACCTCAAAAGCAGCATCCCGTCCTCACCTGGAGAAAGCCTATGTCCATCACTGTCAGGGTAGCAGGTGAGGCCCACATCTTCCCTATGGCTGCAATCGTGCCTTCCCCACTGTCTCCTGGAACACTGAATGAAGCTGGCTTCTTTTCCTGAGCAGCTGACGTCATCGAGCCATATGGGCCTTTTGCTGCCTTCAAAGTGAGTCACAGAGGACTGTTTGCCGTATCTGTGGCAATGAAATAAATGCTGTTAGTGGAACTACCATCTCATGCATTGAGGGACCAATAAAAACAACCTAATTTAATATCGTGACTTCAGAGGATAAGAATCTGACCTTTCTCCGACCTTGAAGACCCAACTGTGCTTGCTTTGCTGTGCATTTGAATTAACTTAACGAATGTCCTTTGGTTAACTTGATGAGTAACTAACCAGTAATTCATTCTTGTGTTTTGACTACAGTTTAACCCACCAGCCAGAGAGCGTGCAAAGAGATAAACCTCAAATTCCTCACCATGGAATAACTTTGTGAAGTAGAGAGAGAAGACGATTGTTTGGTTTGGGTCTCTACTCAAACTATCTGAGTTCATCAGCTTCTCTCTGGCTCTCTGGAGTCCTTCTCCAAGAGAGAGTCCTGTTCAGTGACTGTTCACAATCAGGACCCAATGCTAGATTAAAATTTGGCTGTTGGCCCACCAAAGTAAGAATGACGAGTGTTCTTTTCTTAAGGTTATGTAAGTTTGCCGGGCGGTGGTGGCGCGCGCCTTTAATCCCAGCACTTGGGAGGCAGAGGCAGGCGGATTTCTGAGTTCGAGGCCAGCCTGGTCTACAGAGTGAGTTCCAGGACAGCCAGAACTACA
The DNA here is from genome assembly GCF_011762505.2 of Arvicanthis niloticus. NCBI lineage: Eukaryota > Metazoa > Chordata > Mammalia > Rodentia > Muridae > Arvicanthis > Arvicanthis niloticus. The sequence goes on along the minus strand of NC_047661.1, from coordinate 101,088,857 downwards.
CAGAGAAATCCTGTCTTGAAAAGCCAAAAAAAAAAAAAAAAAAAAAAAAAAAAAAAAAAAAAAAAAAAAAGTTATGTAAGTTTAATGCACAATTTTTTTTATAAATGACACAGTGTGCCAATTGACTTTATTACATTATATTATGTATTGCAATAAGTGATAAGTTGTGAAATAGCAAATATCTGTAAAATCAAAAAGCTGACAGTTGGTAACTGCATTTATTTTCACCCTTCTCTTTGTATTTCTGTTATTCATTAAGAATCATGTGGGTATTACTAAACTTCAAGATCTTCAAAGTGCCTTCAATTCTCAGAGTCTGTGAAATTCACCTCTCAGTCAGAAATCTTGGGCCAGTCCGTCCCCTCACTCGATAACCTTTATTAATTCTCTACTAAGGACATGAAGATACATTTTCCATTTGCTATGAATTTTCCTAAGAGTTCTATTGTGCAACCCTTACATTTTTCTAACTAGATAAATTTATTTAATAAGTTATGGCAACAGTTTTTAAATAGTTACTTTAAGGCCATTTGTCTAACTAATCAAGGTTTGGTTTTGTTTTGTTTTGTTTTCCACAAAACCCAATGAATTTAAATCTCACATTGCCGTCACTCCTGACTTAAAGCACTCTCCCAGGGAATGCATTAACCTTACTTCTCTTTGTCTAATTCAGCCACGAAACATGTAACAGGAAGTTTCGTTAGCCCGGGTCTGCATTTATACAAAGAAACCAAGTTTACTCTTTCTCATTCCAAGTGAATCATTGCCTTCAGAACTTCCTCTGTAACTTAATTGTGGTGCACGCTCACACTGACACATGAATGAGAACATTTTAAGTATCCCTAAGTCCAGATAATTTATCCAAGAGAGGCGATGGCATGGATCTCTAAAACTAAAGTATAAACTAAATGTAAACTAATATATAAAATATGGAGGGAAAACTTAGTGTTACTTGACTGTTTTCACTAATGAGAAAAAAAAAAACGTGAAAGTAAATTCCCACATCTCAGACTAAATTGTCAGCATAATATCCTCATTCAATACAACACGGCATATGCTAAGAAGTTCTTATTAATTAAATGATCATATGTGTTTGGCAATTATACCTCTTGACCTAATAATTTCAACAACTGCTATCTACCCAAAATTATAAATGTCAGTGAATTTGTACTTTTGTATTTTCGTGATAGCATTGCTTATGATTAAACTGAAAGTTACTTTTACTCTAGAAAATTAACCTGAATATAATGAAATCATTACACCAAAACATATGACTCTGTACCATTAAAAAATTAAAGCAAGTGTCTATAAAAATCACAGATTTATATAACGGCTGATACAGAAGAACACATGCAACGTATAATGTGTAAGAATGGAAAGTTTCTTTTTCAAACTTTCTTTTTAAATTACAAATTTAAACATAGCTCTATCCCGCTTGGATAAGCTATATAATTTAAGGCTTAGTGAATATTTGCTATTATCTCTATTTCAAGCTGACATTAAGTAATTTCACCAACTTTTAAAATAATTACATAGAAATATGAAACACAAGAATAAAGGGGCATCCATGGCTCAAGGCCATCGTTTCCAGTTACTTAAATGAACTTAAGTCTTTACACTGGAATGTATTATGTATGTAGCATGACATACTGCCCTAAGTGTGATACTCAGACTGCAAGTGGGCAAGGTCAAAGGCTAGTTCTCAAGGCCATCTCATGACAAGAGGGCTGTTCTTTTCCAACAAAAGTGTCAATTATCATCATGTTCCAAGAAAGAACCATGTGACACCACAACATTCCTCAATGAAATTGCTGAAATTGTAGACACAATGATGTCAAAACTAATAACATCCCGTCGTGACAATACATCATAATAAAAGCGAGCATTCAGAAAGCTTGCCTGAATAGATAAAAAAAAAAAAAAAAAAAAAGTGCACTAGAAGTCACTCAGAACTCAACCAATGTGTTTAAGAAAAGAGAGATGTTGGTAGGAAAGGTACAAGAAATAAATGACAAGAGATGGTTACTCATCTTTAAAAATGTCATGTTCTAATCATAATTCCATTTGTAGGTAGATAGGTAGGTAAGTAGGTAGGTAGGTAGGTAGGTAGGTAGAAAGCAAGGTAGGTGGGCATTACTAATATGACAGGCGAATGATGACAAACTATAGAAGATGATGGTGACAGATGATAAGCAAATAGACAATGACAGAGGATACATAGATAAGCATCTGATAAGTCATGTACATCTATTTTTAGAAATTAAAGATAAGGATTCTGCAGTAATTGTGACTTTAAAGATGTGTTTTGGCATTCAGTGTCCCCACGTCAGTGAGCCTTACTTAAATCCCAGCAGTCGACAAGCCACGTATGTGTTCATCTCAGTCCAGCCGTCATCACAGACTGTTCCCCACTGTCCCCTGTAGTATACCTCCAAGCGACCTTCATGGACACTTTTCCCTCCTGCAAGTCTGATGACACCATCTGTGACAAGGAAATAAAGACACAAAGCACATTAACAAGAAAGAAAGAAAGAAAGAAAGAAAGAAAGAAAGAAAGAAAGAAAGAAAGAAAGAAAGAAAGAAAGAGAGAGAAAGAGAGAGAGAAAGAGAGAGAGAAAGAGAGAGAGAGAAAGAAACCTTTGTTTGACCTGATGTACCACTGTATTCAGACTTCCCTCTGAGCTATTTGATAACCTATCATTGCGACTCTACTCAGCCATGTGAGGTTATTGTACTCTTCCTGAAGATTAACAAATTTGTCCTCCTGATATTTCTACTCTATTCTCCAAGCAGAAAATACGTTCTGGTGTAATTTCTAAGTACATACTTTTATTTTTCTATATTAAATCCTATCCAGAAAATTTCCCATAATTCCACTTTCCTCAAATCTAAACAACAGTGGCCATTTTTACTGCAACAGCAAAACATATAGTGATGTAGAGATGGTATTTCAAAATTTTCAGTGCAAATCAAAATACTGAACTAAGAATGCAGGAAAAGCTAACTTTGGATAAAGAGTTATCTATCTTGTCAGGCACCCATGGGTGACAAAAACACATCTTGCCCTTGCTCTTTTACTAATAATACAGATCTGAAATTTGAATTATTAACTCACTTATTAACACAGTGAGTAATTATACATGGTGAATTCTACAAAACATTTGAGAGCATGAAACATAATAAATTTCATTCTCCAAAAAGGTAGACTTATAGTTATATCCACCATCCCCCCACCTGACCCCCCAATCCAAACAATGAAATACAAACAATCAGAGAGTAAAACATACTTTTCATAGATCTCTGGGACGCACTGAAGTGAACAAAAGTCTCTTAATACAAAAACATCTGATGATGAAATATTATTGTTTGCAAAATATTGTGCCACCTATTGTCTCCTATGTCACCCCCAAGGCACTAACAAGAGTATCGCATCTGAACAAAAGTGCAGTGGTGCCTCAAGAAGATGAAATTCACTGCCTTAACTTTGGTGTAAATTAGAAATTTCTATTATGTATAAATGTATTGTGTTGGGGGGCTGGAGAGACGGCTCAGCAGTTAAGAGCACTGACTGCTCTTCCAGAGGTCCTTAGTTCAATTCCCAGCAACCACATGGTGGCTCACAACCATCTGTAATGGGATCTGATATGCTCTTCTGATGTGTCTGAAAATAGCCATAGTGTACTCATATAAATAAAATAAATAAATCTTAAAAAACTTAAAATGTGATTTGGATAGATAGATAGATAGATAGATAGATAGATAGATAGATAGATAGAATCAAGGTTTGACCTAGTCTGACAAATACAGAGGTGGATGCTCACAGCCAACAATTGGACTGAGCACGGGGTCCCCAATAGAGGACTTAGTGAAAGGACTAAAGGAGCGGAAGGGTTTTTCAATCTCATAGGAAGAAAAACAATATCAGTCAACCAGACGCTCAGAGCTCCCAGGGACTAAACCACCAACCAAAGAGTACACATGGAGGGAACATGGCTCCAGCCATATATGTAGCAGACGACGGCCTTGTCGGGCATCAGTGGGAGGAGAGGCCCTTGGTCCTGTGAAGGCTTGGTGCCCCAGGATAGTGGAATGCCAGGGTGGGGAGGTGGGAGTGGGTGGGTGGATGGGGGAAGAACCCTTATAGAACTCATAGAAGCAGGAAAAGGGGAGGGGGATGGGGGTTTCAGGGGAGGGACCAGGAAAGGGATAACATTTGAAATGTAAATAAAGAAAATATCCAATAAAAAATGCATTGTGTTGCTAATAAAAACAACAGCATAAATAAAGATGTATAAGATCAGAATCCCATGAATACTAATTCTTTTACTTTTCATGCACACACACAAATATACAAAAATAAAAATAATTTAAGGCATCCTCTTCTATGATACTTGACCCATATGAACAGACATGCTGCAATGTGCATTAGTCTAAAATTTAATTACAAAGCTAGCTTGGCCTCTCTTTCAGTTTTCTTTAATTAGCAGTCAAATCCACACAGTTGAACAGCAGCTACAAACACATTCTGGGAAAGACTGGTTACCAGCTGAATGGATTAATGATGTAATATACTGACACCTAATGTCTGGTATGAAGCACTGCACACTAATTTTGAGTGTTGGGTATTGCATATTGCAGCAACAAAGCTTTGTTGGACTTCAAATTGAAACTTTTAGAAATAAGTGAATGAAGAAATTATATTTTTGCAATAAAAACTGTATTTGATTTTATCTTAAGTTTTGCTTACGAGCATTATCTGTTGACAATATCTGAATTGAGAAAGGAAGCTAATACCAGTCAGGAGGGCAGAGGTAGCACATTTAGGAAGTGACACCCTTACCTGTTAGAGGGACACAGGACACTCCAGCATCTTCTTTATGGCCACAGTTATGCTCTCCCCAGGAGCTCTTTGGACACTGCTCAATTGACAGCTCATTTCCGGTGCAGCGTACTTCATCCAACAATATTGGGCCAGATCCTTCCCCAAAATGTGCCTGATGCCATGCTTTGGCAATGCCACTGAACAAACATAAAAACAGATGGATTCTGGATTCAACAGTTAAAGGCACTTCCATCTTATTTGTCCCCACCCCCCTGCTCTGGCAAACACACAGTAATTAAGCCCACTCCCTAGTCTACAACAGAGGTTATTCTTGAGGGTCTTTACTCTCTTTGGTCCACCACTACATGAGTTTAAAAATGCTTGGTATTCCTCAACCTTTACCTTCCCTTTTGCACTAATAACATAATCTCAGTGTTTTAAACAGTAACAGTACAGTACTGACCACCCAAAAGAAACACCACAGAGCCAAGCTTTCTACACATGTTTATGTTATGATATAACATAAACACCATTTTAACAATGTTTAAGTACATTAAGTCATTCTTGTTGCTGTACACCTATCTATACCATCCGTCTGCAGAAGTTCTTCGTCATCTCAAAATAAAACTTTACCATTAAGTTCTTTACAGTGCTATTTAGACAGAAACTGCTGTGGACCATTTGAAGGCAACATCCTCAGTCTATCTCCTTCATACAGCACATACAGCAAAGGTAAAGGCTGGGACTGGAGAAGCTACAGTGGCCCAAGTTGTGCCCCCTCCATGCACATACTTTTTTGGAGACAAGGCCTCACACCATAGCTCAGACTACTCTGAAAACATCTATGCAGTCCAGGCTAGCCTTAAGCTTACAGTAATCATTCTCCCTCAGGCTCTGGAGTGCTGGATTGGAAGCATGAGTACCGTGTCCAGCAAGATGCTCTAGTAAAGGCCCAGAAGTGGAAGCAAGAAAGAACCAGAGGTCCTGATGATGGTGGACCCACTAAGCTAGACTCAGCTGGCTGCCTCTGCTCTCTTCTCTAAGAACCAATTAAGTGCAGGATTAAATTTGTTTAAGCTGTTGTGATTTTCAGCTCCTGTTTTTCAGTCAAGTCTATTTCTGACAAACAGAGCGTCACACAAATGTACTCATAACAAACTTCTACAATTCCAGATGTGGCCTTGATTGAGTGAAGATGACCATCACCCGCTGAAATGGCTGACTGAAGAGATGGCATTTCAGCCCCCATAGCCTTTATCCTTGGACTTTAACATTTATAACGTCAGCTCTTCATTGATATTGTGCCTATTCCCTTACTCATTATAACTATCCTAAGAATTACAACAAAAACAAACATCTTAAAAGAAAAATGTTCACTAAGTGGGTGTAATATTCACTGCAATGATGGTAAAGTCTGATGCAGGCAATTTCATGGTGACAGATCTTATTTGATTAATTTTATTAGGTATTATAGAAGTTATAGAGGTCTCAAGGGTACTCATGTTTAGAACAAAACTTAAAAGCCCCTTTTAAAATAAGACCAAGACAAACACGTAGGGCATAATTACACCATAATGGCTTGACTAAGTCTGCATACAGTTCAGAGGGGGCCAAAGGGATGGATTGAGGAATGCCTATGGGGGAGGAGCTTTGGAGGGAGTCAAGAAAAAGAAAAAAGATATTTTCCTTTGTTAAGCTAAAATATTTTAAAATTCAGAATCCAGACACTTGACTCCTTCTCTGCTTTTAACAACTTATCCCAACAGATAATAAAGATCAGAATCTATTGAGTAGATGTAAAGGAAAAAACCAACAATGATAGTCTAATATGAATGGTATTGGCGAAATGAGTTAACTTATGAATGACTTTGCTTTGAGTTCTCTGCCTGAGATTTGTGACTGCTTATTAGAAGGATTCAGGATGGGACAGTGGAAGTCTTAGCTAATGGCTCTAGATCAAATAACAGCAAATGATGACCCATAGACGGAATCCTGAACGGCACCTAATGCCATGAAGCCATTCTACTAAGAAGGAGTTTTACAAGTTCTGAATGGTCCATGGGAAGGTGAAGATTGAAATGATAATGTAATGGGTAACGAGTAACATCAACTGAAATCCAACTATTCTTACACAAAAGTAAAACTGTGTTGGAGCCAAGCCATATTTATACCTAAGACAGCGCTGGTGCCACAGTGCCATGGCTGAGTGACTACGACGTCTAAAGTGTTTGCATCTGCTTTAGGATGGTTTAAATGAGAGACGTCCTCCATAAGCCCATGTACTTGAATATTTGAGCCTCAACTGGTGGAACTCTGTAGGAAGGTATGGAACCTTTAAGAGGTGGAGCCTCACTGGGAGAAGTACATTACCACTTTGGGAGCTTTAAGGTTTTATAGTTTGGCCCCACTTCTTGTTCTTTCTCTCTGCTTCCTGTGTGTGATGCACATATATTTGGCCAGCTTCTGACTGGCACAAAGCTTGTACCACCATGACTACTGACATGACTTCCCTAATAGATTCTATCACTCTGGAACTATAAGCAAAAGTAACCCTCTTTCTCAGCTAGTTGATTTTTATGGTTATAATTTATCACAGCAGCAACAACAAAATAACTAAACCACGCCCCTTTACAAGAGAGGGATTGATGGAAACAAGCACAGAATGTGATTCAGGAGACCTGGTGCCACCCAAGAGAATGAGCCCTGAGTGGGTCATGGGGAAGCCAGGCTGAGGGAAAGGCAAATTAACCTCATCCTTGGAGCTTTGCACTAAGAAAAGATGTCAAGGAAAACATTTCAGTCGGTTCAATTCACTGACTACAACAAGGCTAGAAGGAAACCAAAACACCAGGGGATGATGTAAAATTTGATCCCAAACTCCTAGCAGAAACAAAATTAAAGCCAGATGGTTTAAGGATGGAAAAGGGGGTAGGGGAATGGAGAGTAGTGGGGGTGTCGAAGAAGTGTGTGTGTGTGTGTGTGTGTGTGTGTGTGTGTGTGTGTGTGTGTGTGTGTAAGAGAGAGGTGGGGGGGGAGAATAGTAATAATAGGAGTGTTGTTCTTATAGCCTTGGATATAAGAGATGTCTTTCTCAACAAGATAGGAAGCCCAGAAGGCAGAATATGACACTTTAAAAGGTTAAATTTGAGTACATACAAATTGGAAACTATCATGTAATCAGTCACAGGCAAACTGAATACTTTAGAACAAAGATTTGAAATACATAACACCAACCAAACCAATTCTTGGTCATCACTGAGGATAGGAACCTTATTAAATCTTATTGAATAAGAAAACAACCAATTTCAAAAGTAATCAGGTAACGGGATGGATTAAAGTGGAAAAAGAATTACCTGTGGCCACTGACCATGTAAGATGTTCAAGCTCCTGAGTGGTTGAATTCAAGCAAAATAAAGCATTCTTACCTGTCACTTTTTTCCCCCACAGATTTAAAGGATTAATACTATTTGAATGCAAAACTTTGGCAAAGACTTTCTGTCCCCAAGGAAAAAGAACACAAAGACGGGTGTCCTCTGTTGACTGGGAGTGAGCCCATACTCTGAGGCAGAATAACTTAACTATGTTGGATTCAAAGTACTGAGTGATTGCATTGCAGTTTCTCAGATAAAAGCAGGAGACCTGCTGCTTGCCTTTGGCCTGCCAAACATACTCACAAGAATCCAGTACTAAGGAGTGGCCATTCCAAACCACGACTAGATACTTACACCAAAATATTTCTAAAGCACCAATGCCTATTTTGTTTTCTGTCTCATCTATTTCCACACTTCCCCCTGAAACAACATCATGTTAAACATCTCAAAAATATTTAATTAAAATAATGGATCATAAAAACAGTAATAAACATGAGGAGGGAGCACTAACCAGAAAAAATGTCATGCAACATTAACTTACTTTTCTACTTTAACGTTTGCAGTTATTAAAATTAGGATGACATATGTGCATGTTTATACACACACACACACACACACACACACACACACACACACACACACACACACACACATTCCTTCAGCCAGGATTTTCTAGTGACCTGATGTTGGTTTTCATGGGAAACATGAAGAAATGTATTACTTCTCCTAAAGAGATCAGACAGTACCAGGGAGAGAGGCAAAACTCATAAGCTAGGACTTCAAAAAGTTCAATGTGAATTCAGTGAGCCATGTGTGCTCTGTTCTTCCCTTATGAAAATAATTTTCACACCAGCCTGCCAGCTTCATGCTGAAGCTCCAAGAGGTCCCTCCTTTGATACCCTGACCACAGAGAAAGCTTATAGGAAAAGCTGTTCTGATAAAATGCACTGACCCTTATTGAATGTGTTCCCTTCACTAGTCAAAGTGCATGGAATAGACAAGGCAAATAAACACCACCATCTGACCCAAACTTGGCCACTATTTGAAGTAGACAAGATAGGTAGACCAGATAAACATATACGCAGATAAGCATATACTCTTTAGGTTATAAAGGACTGGCTCTTAAACTGCACATCCCAGTTTGTGACACTTATGACCTATAGATATAGGTGATGTGTTTATAAAAAGATAGAGAGATATAGAATATGTTCTATGGGTGCGTAGTAAGGTATGGGAGAAGGGGATGCCTTAGCGGGCCCATGCTGAGGCATCTCTTCCCCCTGACCAGCTACACACCGGTATAGTATAGAATAGTTTATTCAGGGTGTGGGGAGGGGAGTTAAGAGACAGAGAGGGAGAGAGAGAGAGTAGAGAAGTAGAGGCCAGCCATGAGCACGTGGAGAGAGTGGGAAGGGGAAGGCATGAGGGGGACAGAGTGATCAAGAGAGCAAAAGTCAGAGAAAACAAGAGGTCAAGAGAGAGGGGAGGGGGCAAGCAGCCCCTTTTATAGCCGGCCAGGCCTACCTGGCAACAGCCAGGTAACTGTGGGGGTGGAGTTTAAAGAGAATGCTAACATTAGGAACTCATTTTTAATGATCAGTACTGGCTCTATCTGGAAGGCAGTCCCTCCATTACCAGTGACTCCCGATCTGCAATGACTTCTTATGACTTGCCTGGCACTGGTCTTAGGGCACTGTGCATATTAACTTATTTAATCTTTCCCTACAACTTCATGATGTTACAACACCAACTTTACAGATAAGAAAACTGAGGCTGACAGTTAAATAGTGTTCCCAGAATCTCACTATGTCTAAATAGCAGCTACCAACAGGCTCTGAACATCTAGTGTGTTAGAACCTTCTAGGGTACTTTGAATTGATGACAGATGCTATATCTAACACAGTCCAGCCAAAACACTGTCACTACCATTTTCTTTCTTTCCTTTCTTCTCTGTTTATTTCAAATCTGTGTTTTAGTTCTGTCTTTTAACTATATAACTATATAGCATGAATGAAAAAAAAAATTCCTCTATTGATGGAGCTCTAGTCTGTTGATGGAGCTCTAGTCTGTTGATGGAGTCAAGTCTGTTTCCCTCTAACAGGATAGAACCAAGAACATGGCTCTGGGTGGGCTTAACTCTCCCATCTGTTAACAAGCTTTCCTCTGTGGTCAATCAATTCCATATATCTAGAAACTTTTCATTGTAAATTTTGTAAGATTTTTTTTTTAATGGACAGGGAAATTTTAAAAAAGAAAAATTTTAAAAAATAACTTATTCAAAATAATTTTTATTCTAACTGTTTAATATGATTCTGTAGGAACATTTTTACGGTTCCCTCTTGGGGGGGGAACACTAATGGAAAGAAACATTTAAAATAATTAAATTTCTATGTAAATTACGGAACTTCAGCACAGTGAAATGTGATGTCATGCTAAGCTGTGCTTTTAAAGGTTTCTAAAGCCATGAGGAAATGCTTTTAATGTAAGTTCACAGAAAGGAAGTTGAAAATGTCTCTACCTGAATTTCACAGAGTACATACACGTCCCCAGGTTATCTAACTCGACAGCATCTGCCTGTCTCCCTTTTTTCTCTTCATGGTCCTCACACTCTGAGTTAATCAAATTTAAGTATCTTAAGTAAGATGATTCCCTTTGCATTTAGAAAGCTTTCCAACTACCAAAACACACAAATGCTATTAAAATATGCGGGTCAAAATGACAGACTCTCATAAGGAAATTGTAACTAGCACTCCAGCGATGTACCACGCAGTTAGTTTCCCTTCGCTGGTTCAGCAAAGCAAGCAAAAGTGAGAGGAAATTTGCCTAAGAACAAAGCATGAATAAAGCATGAAACAACCGCACTGTCTACCATCAACCATGGACCATTAAAAACAATTTCACCCAAAGGCACTTAGCCTTTCAATGAGCCAGCACAGAGAAAGAGGATTTGCATAGTATCCCTTGGCTTACAGTTCCCTCGGAGCTTGTATTCAAGGGATGCTATGCAAATCCCTTTCCTCCAGTAAAGCTGGGTTACTAGTTGCTTAGGGCTTTTGGGAGGACTTTGCTGGCTTGCCACAGCACCACTAGCCTTTATTGGTGAAACCGGCAAGCAGTGGGAGGTCTTAGGTCATTAAGGGAAGACTGTGGGACACTGAGCACTTCCTTTTTATTTCTCCTCACCTCCCAGCCCTGAGGTCCTGAGTCTTGTTTTAATGTGATGTTTTGCCTCATCATTGGCCCCAAAGCAAAAGGGGCCAACCAACCAAACAGTGAAGTCTCCGAAACCAATCCCAGATATGTGGGAGACTGAGGCAGGAGGATTACAAATGAAAGATGGTCCTGGACTACAAAGTGAGTTAGTTCATGGGCAGCCTGGGTAAATTATTTTCTTTCTCCAAATAAAAAGTTTTAAAAAACAAGAGAGAGAGAGAGATAAGAATTTGAGCTTAGTGACAGGACACTTGAATGTCAGGAGTCAGTCTTCAATCAAAAAAGGAAGCAATGAACTAATCCTGAAGAGAATGAAACTTTACTTAATCTATGTTGGCACAGGCTTCCTAGTGAGCGTGCTTCTGTCTCCTCTCCAGCTTCTAGACTATTTGTCAACAAGATCTTTTTAGAAACTATTTTTACAATGAAAATACACGAAAGAATGCCATACTACAACAGGAACTTTTATAATCACTTGATAACTCCATGTATCCTTAACATTCCATAAGTCATTTGAATTTATATGCATTTTTCTAAGTAACAAAATGTTGCTTTTCTATCTGCCTTGTGCTTTAGAGTAATCCTTACTGTAAATTTTAAAATCACAAGGGAAATCCAAGAGACGTCCAAAACAACATAGTCTGTTTCTATTACCCTTGGTTGCCTTCCAGAACTTGAAAGTCAAACTGTTTTACTGAAGACACCACACATTTTTTGAGAGAGGAAGTTGGGGAACTGGAACTAACATGGAAACCTTCTCTGGAAAGGACTAGCTCTTATAGCATCTGAAGGTGCGATGCAAGCTAACAGTGGAGAAAAGCAATCACTACCCAAACAGAGAGACTGCAAACAGCAACAATGAACAGCATGGCAAAATATCCCTAATGATGCAATCAATCAATGGGTACTTATCTCTTGGAGATAATGAAGAATCATCTAATTGGACTTAAGGTCTATTGAATGGGGGCCGGGGGGGGGGGGGAGAATTCATGTCTGGTAATGTGTATCTAGCCAATTACCCATGACTTTTAAGGTCATGACCCCTAGGGCAAAACCTATTACTGCCACTTTCTAAGCCAGTATACTTTCTAACTGCATTCTAAATCCTTACCCCCAGATAAAAGTAACTCAGGCCACTCATCAATGAAACTTCTCTTTACAGCAGATGAAGACAATTACAGAAATCCACAGCTGGAAGGAAGCATGCAACAACTGACTGTGGGGTACCTGACCTCACCGATAGATACATCTACAGCACGACTCCTATACCTAAGGCTTGGGGGAACATCACTGAAGACAGGGCAGAAAGATTTTAAGAGGCAGAGGACCAGGATGTCTGCTATGAGATTATGTTTTCTAGGTAGAGACTCTATAGCCAAGAAATCTCAGTAATACGGATGCCTGAATAAGACCAGCACAATGATAACATCAGTGGTCATGCCAATATGAATGAGAGAAATCTTAGAAGGCTCTATACCTAGAAGACGAGCTACCGGCAATTAATGGCTACTGAGAAAAGACGATCCAGTCTTCACCAGAGACAAAGCCACATGATCTCAAGGAGTCAGTCCTAAATACATACACATGGGCAGCACTAAATGGACTCAGCAGGTTACAGTTTGTATATACATGTGTGTACATATGTTTATATGTAACAATAATAATTTAAAAGAGGTTGGGAACTTGAGAGGGAGTCTGGGGGCACAGGAGGTGGACTAGCGAAAGGAGGTGTGGAAAGGATGTAAATAGTGTACCCATGTATTAAAGTCTTAAAAACTTAAAATTTTTAATTAATAAAAAGTCAATAATAATGCCAGGCAATGGTGGTGCACACCTTTAATCCCAGCTATTGGGAGGCAGAGGCAGGTGGATCTCTGAGTTCAACGCCAGCCTGCTCTACAGAGTGAGTTCCAGGACAGCCAGAGCTACACAGAGAAACTTTGTCTTGGGGGAAAACAACAACATGCCATTGGCTTAGTCTTTAAAATGCTGTTTTGGGTAAAGGCATAGATTTCATCATGGTCAAGGTGAAAATCACTTAGCACATCATGAACATAAGTAACTGACAAGTCAGTAAATACAGATTATACAAATTAGAGTGCTTGGCAAATACAGAATCCAAAGATATCTCTAAATAAAATGAAGAAGGTCTGGGTAGAGAAATTGCACCAGAAACATCTCACCACCAAATGCTCAGCTTACTTTTAATGCTCAACATCTTTTAAACTAACACTCCCTGGTTAGACTGACCTTGACAGCTTATGTATCTTGTATAGTAGTTACTACGTAACTCACTGATGTACATTAGAAAACATGTTAACAGGGAGATAACTGTTAGGAAGAGCTAATTTGTAACAACTCCAAGGTAGGAGGGCGGCAGGCTTGGAGAAGACTGCAGGTGTTTATGCAGCTATGCTGTTCTGTCTCCAACAGCAACCTTTGGAAACATTAATAACACTGGCCTTGAAACTGAAACCTAGACAAACAATAAAAAATGATCTTCATATTTCACAATTTGTGATGGTTTTGTTAAAAAGAACCGACTAGCCCTATATCTGACCCACCTAAAGAAAGCGATTATAGCAGCCAACTGAACTGCTAGGGATTAAAGTCAAAGCCACTGTTTCTTATGCTGGTTTGTTTCCCACACGTGAGCTACAAACCAGATGTTAGATCCAGTTCCACAGAGAAAGTGAAGCTGTCACTTCTATGTTCAACTTTAGTCTTGCCATTGTGGGATAAAACAAACAAATAAACAAAGCAGAGCCAGTCTATGACTGTGACTCCTGGTGACGAGTGAGTCGGTAACTCGTCACCTGTGATGATACCTATGCAGATACTAGCTCCAAGCTAATCGAACCATTGTGACTCATTTCCAACTTCAGGACCTGGAAGAATGAAAGAAGCAAATAAAGGACACTAATTCAGAAGATGGGACACTCTCTAGTGGGTCCGTTCGAGAAGTCTGAGCAATGAAAACAGAAGAGACTGTGTCATAGGTTCTGAAAGACTTCAGGGACACAATGTCCGGCTACACTAAATTATCTTGGACTAAATCTTCCTGTGGACCAACCATCAGTACAAGACACTGTGTAAGTGATGACAAACACTTGAATATGATGAGGAATTAGGCTAACTATGATAATGATAATTTAATGTGAAATATTAACTTTTAAAATATCTCATGTAATCCCAGGTAAACTTTTAGCCGTATTAACCAATGTTAGAAAAACATAATATTACTGAATAATCACAAGCCTGAGAGGACTGTGGATGTTGTTTTTCCCCCTGATGTTCTCATTAGATGCTTCATTCCATTCCCTATATGGGAATTACCTCCTTTGTACATGAATAAACATCCTTTGTTCTCAGAACGTAACAACAAACAAAGGAAGTGATCTTCTAAAGTTTAGATAATCTTTGGGAAAGTTAGATTTAAAGTAAGCTAACAATTACTGTGTCATCCAATGACTTAGCATTTGTCAAAACAAATGCTGTAGACAATAGCAGCCATTACCTGTGAGTAACATAAAGGCTACTAATGAAAGCAGTACAGCCCTTTGTTCAGACACAGGCAAGTTAGACCTACAGAATCTGTATGTACTCTTCAGTGAGCTTACAGACCAGTACCAGGATCAAAAATAGCCTTTTCTATTGGTTTAAGGAAATGTACAATTTAAACATACAACACTCTCTTTGGTGTATGGAAGTAACCACCAAAAAAAAAAAAAAAATTAAAAAAATAAAATAAATCAAAAGCAGTACAAAACAAACCTGAGCCCCAGCTGCCTGCAGATGACTTCTGCGTCTGCATTGTCCCATTGGTCATCACAGATGGTCCCCCACTGGCCAGCGTGGTACAGCTCCACTCGACCTTCATGCCCACTGCTCCCACCAACAAGGCGAATGACAGGCAACACCGGGCCTGTGTGATACAAAGTTAAAGGCAGCTTCAAGCCATGATTTTGTACTTTTTAGTTATAGTGCACATATTCCATTTTCTTCCATTCTCAGAAAATACTATTGATTAAGCTACACCAGTGGCATGCACATACAAATGCATATCTATTAGATATTATGAGAATCTTGAGCAATAAAAATACTCCAAATTGAGTTATATTTAGAGAGGGAGCTACTTCAAGGAAATAACCTTAATTCATTTTTTTAAACTCCAGAACCCAGAAAGGACACAGGAACAACTTCCAATCATTTAAGACATAGTTAATTTTCATCAGATTATGATGAAGTCATTAATTTTGTATTTAAATTAATTAACATTGAACATAAATTGAACAACTTCAATGTGTAATTATTAGCCATAGTTCTCATGTCTATAACATATTGGTTTTCAACATGAAATTACTTTTACATTGGTAGAAATCAATGCAAAGTTCAATCTATTTCATTGTAGTATGATAGTGACCATTGTAGATTAAACCTCCAATTCACTTGGGTGCAGCTCAGTTTATACTCATGTCCTGTGTTAAGGACCCCCACAAGTGGCCACATTCTCACAGTCTTGGTGCCTTGTAAATCTCTAAAACCCTTTGTCACCATTCCTGGCCCATACAGTTGGCCATGGATACATGCCTCTGTGACCCCCCTCTCCCCCCTCAAAATCTCACATTGATTTCCACCTCAGAATTCTTATTTTTGTGGTCCCTCATGCTTGAAAGGAATATGTCTTTTATACTTGCAGGCATCCCCCTGGTTTTCATATGACCTGTCTCTCTCCACTAGGTTGTCAACTATCAACATCCCTTCCCCTAAGAAGACTTGTCTGACTGAGCCAAAATCAGTATCCTAACTAGTTCTAGGTGCAAGCTGTAATCTTAGCTCTCTAGAGGTAGAAGTAGGAGGATTGTCACAAGCTGAAGGCCAGCATGCTCTAGATAGTTGGTTCTAGACCATCCAGTGCATGAAAGACTGTCTCAAAGTAACAAAAATAAAAACAAATAAATAAAACATAAAATGATAGTCTGAGGCTTGCCTGCTCTACTGACTAATTTTGCCATTTGGAGACTTGTGTAATGGTGCAATGGGTTTCCCAGGATGCCCTAGGAAAAAGTTTTTGAAAGCAAAAGAATTAAATGCCAGAAAGTTCAGGAGGCTGAAGGTTTGGCCCCAGTTGGGAAGAGTGAAGGATCAAATAGCTCAATCCTTGGTACCTGGATGCAAACTCCATCAACTGAAGATAACCTTAGAGTTTGCATTAAGCCTAAGGTCAACAGTTAGATGCATCCTTGAGGCAGCTGACTACTGTTGATTGCTGTAGGTCTGAAAACTCTTGAAGCCCCAGCATACTATTTAACCTCCACAGACACATCTCTCTGACAGAGCAGTTAATCCTTAAGAGGTTTTGAACATGCAAAGCCAGGTCTGCCTGTAGATCCTGAAATTCTGACAGCATAGAAAGGAAAGAATTTTATGACAGGTATAGGTCAACAGAGAAGAGCTAAATGGGAGTGAAAATATCACAAGCAAATCTATTTCCTTGTATACTATGTAAAAATTAATAAGTAAATATAGAAACAATAAGACTGAGAAGGACAAAAGATGAAATTTATAGGGATAATAAAAGAAAAGAGAAAATATAGACAACATCAAGATGTAATGGGCATCTCATGCTCCGGAGAAAGGATCTCAGCTATCAGACTGCACCTGAACCATTCCCTACCACCAGCTCTTCCACACAAGCCACAGCAATCCCTCTAAATTGGCCCTTAGGGTGTCTTGTGATGAGTGGTTTGGGTTGGGTTGGGATGGGTTGGGTTGGGTTGGGTTGGGTTGGGTTGGGTTGGGTTGGGTTGGGATGGGTTTGGTTTTTAATCATCCTCTCCACTTTCCCCAGGACCTACACTCAAACATTGCCATGGACCAGCAGCTAGCATTCCAGGTCCTATAGAATATCTGATCATGATGTTATCACCAAAGAAAATGCAGAAAGTATGTTGTATATTCATTAGCTTCAGGTTACCTATTAAATCTGAAGGTTGCATATTCAAATATGTTGTTCGCATTCAGAGATTTACATTTGCATACTTATACCATATTACCTTATATCTAGTATGTAAGTTGGAACAAGCCTTTCTTTACTCAAGCCAACAACCAACATAAGAGAATATGCTATCTACAACCCAAAGAAAACTGCTAATATTACGATTACACTCCATTCCAATGGCGTAAGTGGGAAATGTTTCTTATAGGCTATGTGTTTGAACCCTTGGTCCACAGTTCCTGCAGATGTTAAAGAAGGTAGCAGAGCCTCACTGGAGGAAGTGGGTTACTGGATACGAGACTTAGAGCTTTATAGATCCACCCTACTTCCTGTTTGCCATCCTTTTCCAGAGTGTGAATGCTGAGTGACCAGCTAGCTACTTGCTCTGACAGTTATGCCTTCCTTGCCTATGCCATCTCTCTCATGCCAGGATGCACCATGTCTTTCAGAAACCGTGAGCCAAAATAAGCCATTCCTCCCTTAAGTCTCACTTGTCAGGACATTTGTCACAGTAATGAGAAAGCAACTAAGACATTTATACATTGGGAAAGTACTCTGTCCCAATTGCAGTATTTTTTGGTATCAAGATGATCTTGTACTTTCCATGGTTTCTTATTGCCAAAATAAGTGTTTCATGTGCAACATGATGTAAAGTGCATAATATTTTTGTAACCGAGTTATATAAAAAATATAAGATTAGATATTATTGGAAAACCAAACAGCATTCAGAGTTATGCATTTGTTTTCAACAGTATTTAATTATATTGTTGAATATCATTCAGACTTATTTCTGTATTTAAACGCTTAAGGCAATGATTTAACTAAGACACATTTATCATCTAGAACCATATTTAAAACACAATAAAGTTAGAACAAGATTTTTTTTTTTTTGGATGGGAAAAGCTACACAAGATAGCAGCTGCCACCTTTTTGGGGTCACGCCCCACCCGCCAGATGTCTATTTCACAAAACACTATGTTTTTAAATCTCCTTGACAACAAACTTCATTCCAATAAATGGGAATATGGCCCAGTCCAGATAATGAGGGTTGGTTTGTTATTTTGTTTCCTCTGAAAATCCAAAGGCAGATGTTAGTTTTATCAAATGGAAGAAAAAAAAATCTATCAAAGTGTTTGGGTCTTTATAAATGGAAGACACTAATAAAGATGGGTTTGTAAGGGGAAATGAAAGGACTAGAACACACATACACACATCACACATTTGAATATGTATAGATCAAGAAAATCAAAACATCAAATCAGAAACCTTTAAAAATTTTTACATTTTAAATATTTATTTTGTGTGCATAACATTTTGCCTACAAACATTAATGTGTTTTACCATGTTAACCAGTTAAGTGTTGGGGATTTTTAAAGTACAATCCATCTGCACCTTTGATATGTTTATTAATGAGTTAAAGTGGATCCCATCTGCATGCTATTATTTTATGAATGAGTTTCAAGATCTTGTTGACACAGATTTTAAAATTCTAACATAGAATGGTGGAGTTGGAAAAAAATCTTCAAATATTTTAAGCTTCTCTTTAAGTTTCTCTCTTTTCACATTGGTTGGCAGAGCATAGAAGACACTTGCAGCTCAGAGTGATGTTTCCTGAAGGCCAGACTCCAAACTCAGCCTCACTTGGCCAGGTGACAGAATTCTTGCACAAAAACATCTGGATTTCTATTTTATATCTGCAAATTGCCCATTTTCTTTTTGGTCATGTCTTAGATAACAAAACCTATTACAAGTAGATATTCAAGCCTGATGGTAGAGGCTTCTGAGGGCTGAGGAGATGACAGAGCCACCAGAGCACTTGATGCTATTACCAAGGACTGGGTTTCAGTTCCTAGTACTCAGTAGTGAACAGCAATTTGGTTAATAACATCGTTAATAACATACTAATATCTATAACTGAATTCATGCTACAGCAGCCATCAACCAAACAATAAACAGCATTACAAATTGTCTTCACAGCCAGAAAGTTGGGATGCTCTGCTTTTATTAAGAAGCTCTTGTGCTTAAAGGGGCGGGACACTAAAGGATGATAAAGTCAGAAATATTGGTTTCTCTGGCTTGCATTTGCTGGGTGATAGTGTATATTCTTTCTTTGATCAAAACAGGATGTGGCCACTGGTAGATTGTCCATGCTTCAGTGGCTAGTGCCACATCTGTGTGCACTTGGAAGTGCTAACAGACTTTAGTGTAGTACACACACACACACACACACACACACACACTCACACATACACACACATACACACACACTCACACATACACACACATACTCACACATACACACACACATATACAGATACACACATACATGCATACACATACACACACATATTCACACATATTCACACATACACACACATACTCACACACACACATACACACATACACACACACACACACATACTCACACATACACACACATACACACATACTCACACATACACACATACACACACACACACACACACACATACTCACACATACACACACATACACACATACTCACACATACACACACACATACACACACATACTCACACATACACATACACACACATACTCACACATACACACACCAGTTAAGAGTACAGAACACCTGGTAGTGTTTATCATCACTTGTATGGCGACAAACATCCTTAACTTCAGTTCCAGGAGATCCAACACCCTCTTCTGGCCCCACATCCATCAGACACCATATGTGGTACACATATATACAGACATGCAGGTAAAACTCACATAAAAACAAAATAAAAATAAATAAATCTTGAAAAAAGGTGGGGAGTAATTTAAAAAAGACACTCAAAGTTGATCTCTGTCTTCCAGATGTGTAGACACAGGCAGATGCACACATACACACATATACATCACGGGAAGAGCAAGAGAGAAGGGAAGACAGGAGAGAAAGGAAGAGGTTATATAGATGACCTTTAATTTTTAAGTAGTAAAATTAAAAAGAAAAGATAAGTCCTATTAAAAAATTCTTAGATAATTTGCACACCCACCATATATGTACACCAAATACAAAGTTAAAGAAATATGTCTGAGGGGTTTGAATACTTCAAGATTATTTTAAATCACAAAGTCTACAGGTAGATATAATCTTATGCATACCACAAACACCAGCAGTTTGGTTTTTTTTTTTTTTTATTTAAAGTTTCAAACAATTTGTTCCAATCAAATAATCCATTTATCCATTTCAAATGTTATTTGAAATTTCGCTTAAATTGATACATTGTATTAATTACTACCACCACCAAATTACTCATGTCAACAGAGATAGAAGAATGTTATAATAACAAAAATTACAACTATACTTAATCATACAAACAAACCACATCAAGACTTAATGCCTACCCAGGAGAAATAGTCTTCCTCAGGGAAAAGAATATCAATTGGTTTAGGACCAAATGTTCTGCTCTGAAAACCTACATACAAGTAACGTACAGACTGAGCAGGTTTTATTTAATTAATTAGGAATATTTATGTTTATACATATATGTATGTAACAACAATTAGTGAAGAAAGAAGCCACTCGTGAAAGAGAGCAAGGTGGGGTATAGAAGAGGGTTTGGAGGGAGGAAAGGGAAGGGAGAAATGACTTAATTATATTATACTTTGGGAAAACAAGAGAAATAATGTAAAGAATCATGCCTAACCATGCTGTTTACAAGAAACGATATGCTTGTCACCTAAATAACAGGGACATTTAGAGATGAGATGCAGAAAGCCTCAAGTAGCGTTCAAAGGCAGTGGGAGGGAACAGTTTCCAAGCAAGATTCTACTGCACCATACCTTCTCAGACATGAAACACTCGCCGAGAGACTGGAGTCACTTTACTCTATCTGTGATGTGACAAGAGATGAGGAGTGCGTGTCCAATTTTCTTTTAACAAATTCACACACACACTGGTAATTCTGAGAAGCCAATTTGCATGTCACCCACAAATGAGCTTTCTGTCATTTAGCAGTTTATTCTTCCTGTATTTATTATCCTAGGATGCTTAAAGTGGTTGCGACCGTAAAAACTATACTAATTTCCTTATTTTGTGGATGGGAGAAGCTGTATCCAACACCACTGAGAAGTTTCTGTGTCGTGATGAATTATCCCCTGAACTACTACTATTACCTAGCACTGACTCCTGGCCTCCAAACCTAGGCCAAGACCCTACAAGAATCCCCCTTTAAGACGTTGGATGTTTGCACATGCGCTGTAGCATGCCAGTGATCACCATTCTAGTCAGGCAGATGTATAGACAGCCTCAGACTTTCTGTCCACTGAGAATCGAGACCAATGGCTTGGTCAGGATCCTCCAGCAGGGGTGACTTTGTCCTAATGGCTGTATGGATTTTCAGTAGGGCTATAGAAACGATGTATATACGTGTACGCACACATTTGTACAAATTGTAGGTACACAATTATAAACGAGAAAGAGCAACAAGCTTAGCACGATATAAGAAAGGTTAAAAAGCAGCCCAATCATAAAGTTTAAAGCCGGGATGACTAAGTGCTCCAGCCTTACGTGACGACAGTATCATTTTCCATATAAACTTGCAAACTACATTTTTTTCCTTAACAAATACTTTTTAATTGCCACAGCTCTGTGTTATCAAAAATGGTTTGTCCTTTCCCCTCACACAGCCCTCCACTTTGCTACTCCTGAAATGTCTCTTAGACTGGCAGCTAATTTCTGGACCATATTTCAATAGACCTGAACCTATACTGCCTTCAAATCACACAAGGGAAAAATTAGCTTAATATTATTTTCTAAATACTTGCGTTTTGAAATTCCACTACTCTGATCATTAAATTTTTAAATTTCAAGCAGAGGTCTGAGGACAACTATGTCAGCCATTATAAATGTATACAGCAGACCAGTCATGAATGTGTAAAACTGTATCCACATGGCTGGGTACCAAAACCAAATAAAGACCCATTACACAATAATGCTTAACAGTCTTCCTTCTTAATTTTTGGCAGAAATATTTAACTTACTGTCATTCAAGATTCTATTCCTCTTTTGTGTAGATATATGTTCAGCTTTATAAAGAAAAGTGAACACAAAAGATTCCTGGGTTCATGTTACAGAAATAGGCCCCATGGAGAGCTTTTGTTAGATGTAGAATTCCACATGTTCCTCCTCAAACGCAGAACCTAGTAGCCAACACTGTGTACACATGCAAACAAAAGCACATTTAGACATAGCATGTCATGTCAACAAGACAGCAAAAAAAAATCCCAGTGTAGGGGAATGAGCAAGGACTGAGTGCAGGTAACAGGCATGAGTGGGGCAATCAAGTACAAAGCTAGTTGTTTTTCTAGCTTGTACTTCAGTTTGTTTGTTTGTTTGTTTGTTTGTTTGTTTGTTTTTAGTGATGGGTAAGTTCATAGAAACATACTCCATAGTGAAGGTGTAAAACCCAGTGTGAAGTGCCATTGTTTCAGACTGCTCATTCTAAGTACATGAAGTTCACTGAATTGTTACAGAATTCTTACTTGCAAGGTTTTTTTTTAGTAATGAAGTTTGTAAAATTTAAAATAAAAATACCAAATCTAAATAAATAAATAAATAAATAAATAAATAAATAAAAAGAGTTCCCAATAGATGGCATGGAAGAGGTATCTTTACCTATTTCATCACTCTCCATCCAGTAGAGAATGGCTGGTATTATTAAAATCCCCCTGATGAAGTTCATTTTTTTTTTCCACCTGTAAGGCTGTTTTTGAACTGTGCATCCCCAATAGATGTTCAAGTGCTAATTCACAGCGTCTTTGTAGGTGGTCAAGTAAGACAAGGTCATGATAGTAGGCCTTAGAGTGACTGTGCTACTTCCTGAAGGGGAAATGCAGACAGAAAGACACCCACATAAGGCCTCACCATGTGAGTCCTGGAGTCATACAAGCACGAGCTTGGAGAAGTTCGCAGTCAACCAGCAACAAGACCTTCCCTTGTGCCACCAAAGGCTACTTGGTCCATCAGACACTTTGGGTTTTTGTTTTTTGTTTTTTGGTTTTTGGTTTTTTTTGTTTGTTTGTTTGTTTTGTTTTTGTTTTTGTTTTTTGACACAGGGTTTCTCTGTATAGCCCTGGCTGTCCTGGAACTCATTCTGTATACCAGGCTGGCCTCGAACTCAGAAATCCACCTGCCTCTGCCTGCCAAGTGCTGGGATTAAAGGTGTGTGCCACCACCGCCCAGCCCCAGCCGACACTTTGATCTGAGCAATTCTGTTTCAGATCTTTCAACTTGAAGAACTTACAGATTTGCAAGTAGAGAGTGGCAGCCAGCCTCTCTGGCAGCACCCTAGACTCTCTTCCTGGGAGACTGGTTGGAGATTTATCAGTTAGTGTTCCGTTCATCCATCAGTCAGTGCTGTGCGACCCTTGCTTGTGGGTAAATGGTTTGGTGACACAAAATTTGTGAATTTTTCTTCTAGGGCTAAATTAATGTCAGTATAAGTTAGAGCTTGACCACAGTTAAATTACCCTCTTTCATAAGACATCACGGAAACATCTTAAACTAAGGAATAGTTTATGAGATTTATAAATTTCCAGTAAGTGTAACATCGATGAGTAGAGTTGGTTTTTCACCCCTGAACTCACGTGTTTTCCCACAATGAACTAGACCAACTCCTATTTTTACTGTCTAAAGGTAGCTGCATGAATAATAAATGAATAATTACTATGAATTATAGATGGGAACTAATGGAAACTGTGAGTTAAGCTGGATGTTAGTTCAGGGAAATGCCCTGACATGAAAAGATGATCTGACTTCACTTTTACCTGGGATGATGTGATGTAAATTTACTGTTCCACAATGTTAAAACAGACTTAAGTCACAGCTGGGGATACTAATAGCTAAGACCAGCATAAGTTGAAAAGAAAATATCCACGTTAAATTAGCATTCTTTACAGCACTTGAAAAAGTTAATGACCATCCTCCAATTCAGTTGTTTTCAGATAATGTCATTTTTCATTATTTACAATGAAGACAAATGCTATATGTAATATACTTCCCAGTGTTACATTTGGTACAGGATATAGCAGTATATTTAATGCAATGTCATAAACATCTTAACATCTCCAAAGTGTAATGGAGTCTCTCTTTTTCCTTTGAGTAGTTGTTATGCTGAAATTTCTATGCCTTAAGAATATTCTTGTCAAGGATATGGACAGTAGCTTGGTATTGCTGGCAGGCATCCCTCTTATTCCACTATAATAATAGAAACAACTAAAATCAATTGCTCTATATACCCATGAAGGTCAATAATAGATGAAAAAAGGCTGGTGTGGTTAACATGACATTTTTTGTACTTAACCAAACTCTGTTTCAAAAGTATATTATGATTATTGCATATTATAAATATTATATTTCCTAGTACTTCCAAAAGCTCAAGGGGTATGTTTTTATTATTATTATTTTTTGCTGATTATTCTCTTTTTTGTTATTGTTTTGTTTTTGTTTTTTGAGACAGCGTTTCTCTGTATAGCCCTGGAGGTCCTGGAACTCACTCTGTAGACCAGGCTGGCCTCAAACTCAGAAATCTGCCTGTCTCTGCCTCCCAACTGCTGGGATTAAAGGCATGTGCCACCACTGCCTGGCTTGATTATTCTCTCTTAAAATGAGTGTGTATCATGGTAACCAATTAAGCCAATTGGCTTAGCTTCTCATTTGTTTTATTTGGGAAAGAAAGGGATTTACCAAACAAAGCCGACTGATCTGTTTGGTTCCGGTCTTTTATTTCTTCCAGGTTTCCTTGACTTACGGAAATGAATGATATTTATACCTCTGTAGGAGGAGAAAGCATTTTGGCTTTGTTTTAAGATTCTTTTCACAGGCAATAGTACATATCAAATGGGTGTTAGGAAAATTAAAAGTTAAATAAAATCTCTAAGGTAGCAGCCAGATTGACTTACATGACTAAAGTCCTACTAGGAAATATATCAAATCTGGTATTGCTAATAAACCTTCTTAAACACCTGCCACACAGAATGAAGATGCAGGATTAAAGGGCATACAGGAGGGGGCCCTACCACTTTGTTTTTCTCTTTTTGAGACATCATCTCGTAGCCCTTGCTAGCCTGGAACTCACTATGCAGCCTTTGCTGTCCTTGAACTCATAGTTAATGTTCCTACATTAGACTCCTGAGTACAGAGATTATAGGCATGAACCACTATACCTGACTCAGTTAACTTTTTAATTGACTTTCACTTCAAACAGCATGTGGCCTTCCAAAAGGAATGCCTATAAACAACAGTATTTAGCCCATATGTTCAGCATATCTATTTTAACTTAGAGACTTGGGGTGACTTTGGCTTACTTAGGAGCAGATTAGCAAGAGATGATAAAAGGCTGGATCTGGGACTCCATTATGGTTTGATATGTTTAAGTGTTGCCCTAAAGCCAACGAAGGTTTGGCCACCAGCCTATGAGTGTATTCAGAGATAATAGGGCCCTTTATCAGAGGAAGGCAGGTAATTGTGGGTATGCACTTGAAGGGGGAATCAGTACCCCAGTCCTTTACTCATTCTCTGTTTCCTGACTGGGAAGTCATGAGTAGCTATGCTTGTCAGCATTCCACCATGATGCTCTCTACCTCAGAAGAGCCCTCAGAACAATGGAGCCAAACGGACCATGGACTGCAACTTGAGAAAACAGAAGTCTAGGTAAACCTTTCCTCTTCTCACATTGATTAACTCAGGCGTTTGAGACAAGAAATTGATGACCAGATCACTTTATCATTTATCCTACCTGGGTTACTCATCAACCCTTTTCCACCTGAGGCTAATTCACTGCTTGCCGCAAAGGGGGGAATTCTCAGGACAGAGCCAATCAAGTTGCCTCCTTCTGCTTTGACAACTTGAAACTGTGAAAAATGATTACCACTCAGAGTCATCAGGAAGCACGGTCTCATTGCAAAGGATCAGTGAAAGGAAGCAGTCAGCTGCCTGTGGAGATATGAGAGAGGCTTCCCACTCAGGATGGATATTCTGGTAAACTGTGCTGTTTATCACCACACAGTGGCTGGAGAAATACCAATGATGCTGTTCTATAATACCACACAGGAAACTGACGTTGGTACACCTCACACCTGCTCTGAGGCTATGCTAGCAAGGTAAAGTCACAGGATGGCTGACATCATTGTTCTTCACTACATATTCTTTCAAGGCCCTAATGCTTTCCCATAGGTTTCTTTGTTTGTTGTGGTGTTTTTTGTTGTTATTTTTGTTTTGTTTTGGTTTTTGTTTTGTTTGTTTTGGACTTTTGAAAGTCACCTAAGCAGCATCTGCTCACTTCCACGGGCCCTTAGAAAGGCAGCTTGTAATTCCTGACCTGGATGTGGGAGTTAGGTCCCTGAGGCTAGAGCCGAGCATTTTGACAAGTCTCTAGGTGAATGGTGAACTTTTAGAATTTTTTCACATTTATTTATTTAAAAGTGGGGCTATGATGGTTTGAATAAGAATGTCTTCTGTGGGATGCTATATTTGAATGCTTAGTGACCAGAGAGTGGCACTACATGAAAAAATTCAAAGGATCAAAAGGTGTGGCCTTGATGGTGGAACTGTGTCACTGGGGGTGGGCTTTGAGGTTCCAAAAGCCCATGCCAAGCTCAGG
Source organism: Arvicanthis niloticus (assembly GCF_011762505.2). Taxonomy (NCBI): domain Eukaryota; kingdom Metazoa; phylum Chordata; class Mammalia; order Rodentia; family Muridae; genus Arvicanthis; species Arvicanthis niloticus. Next base: position 101,061,824 of record NC_047661.1, on the reverse strand, counting down.
ATGGATGGAGAGATAGATAGATAGATAGATAGATAGATAGATAGATAGATAGATAGGATATAGATTCCAGCAACAGGGCTGCTCTAGCAAGGAATCACATCCAAAGACCTTCTAGGTCTATTCAATCTGGCTGGAATGCAGATACACCTTTAGTACACACCTTTAATCCCAAACAATGAAGGTAAAGTTAGTTTGTAGAAGGAAGCAGCCTGTTTGGAAGTGATGTTTAATTAAGGGGCTGACAAAGTGATGAATCAGAAAAAGATTTCACAGAATAAATCAGCGATAGGAAACGCCCAGCTCTCATGAGGGCAAGGGAAGAGAGGTGACTTAAGAGCAGCGCAGGGAGAGAGATGAGTTGAGTCCGTTCAGTCAGTGCAGTTTGTACAGTGAAGTTGAGTTTGTTCCTGAGTTCCATTCAGTTTGTGAGGTTCCTGCAGTGTCGCTCAGCAGGGGCAGTTGAAGCCAGAGAATAAGAAGAAACCAGAAGATTAGAATATATTGCCAAAGTTAATATTAGGCCAAGCAGAGCAATTCAGGCAGAAGTGGAGAAAAGCCAGATTGAATCAGTCAGCTTAGAGAGGCATTGGGCCAGAACAGCTGAGTTGAACCAGCCAGCCAAAGTTTAGAAAGAGCTAGAAAGGATGTGTTTATTCAGAATATGACGATTACATCTGGCAAATAAGACATACTTTTACAAATATGCATATCTGTTGTCTGTCTACTGATCAGGATGTAGAATTCTCCATCCACCATGTCTGCATGCATACCTCCACATTCCCCACCACGATGATATGAGCTAACCTCTGAAACTGTAAGCAAGCCCACAATTGAATGCTCTCTTTTAGAAGAATTGCTTTGGTCCAGGTGTTCCTTCACAGCAATAGAACAGTGACTAAGACAGGGGCATACGCCATGGTTTACACACAGAGGTCAGAAGAAAACTTGAAGAAGTCAGTTTTCTCCTTATATCCTCTGAGTCCCAGGGATCAAATTCAGGTAATCAAATTTCATGGCAGATGGTTTTACCTGGTGGACCCTCATGCCAGTCCTCTTTGGGTAGAGTTTAATGTTCCGTATGAAAACTGACTCCCTGGACTGACTCAGGTATCCCAGTTTTGTTTTGTTTTGTTTTGTTTTTTTTAAAGATGTTTTATTACTACTACTACATAAGTTTCTTAGAGCCATAGCTAAAGAATTATATTTCCTGCTCTGATACATGAGTTAACGAACTGTCCACACCCTGCTCACCTGAGAAGTCCACCCCATTCTTTCAGCATCAGGGAGGAGGACTCTATTTTCTCACTTCTCTGTGTGGGACCTGAAACTCTACTCTGATCTCAGTTTAAGTTTTAGAAGAGGTATCACATTTCTATATATTATTCTTTTCTTTTGCTCCAGATTTCTGTAAAGAAAAAAAAAAAAGCCGTACCTTTAAAACATAAGAGACTGGTAATAATACGCATTGTGCTCAAGCTAAACATAATTCCTCTTCCGCCTTTCTGTCCCTCCAGCTAGCCCACAAGCTAACAAGGGAGTGTTGCGACAGAGCACAGATATTTCTACATTGCATACAAATAGAGCAACAGAGGGAAACGAGCTGTGAAGTGAAAATGTACACATTTGTGCACACATCTTATCCTATTTCCTTCTGCTCCCCTGGCAATTTCCAACAGAAACGTGTAGGGGCTCCTTTATAAGGACATCTATAAAAAAAAATAAAGCAAACATAAAATTCTTAGTCCAGTATCCAGCATAAAGTGGGTGTTGAGTGAGTCCTCCCTGTGATAACTATACAAGGTCATTCTGAATACATGCCCAGAGCTTGTATTTTAATTAATTTGCTCAAAAACTCATTTTTTTTTTTCTGGGGCTGGAGAGATGCCTCAGCAGCTAAAAGTGCTGACTGTGTAATCATGATAACCGTGATTTGGATCCCAGCACCCACATAACAAGTGGGGCACCCTGCCCATGTCTGTAAGAGCAGCTCCAAGTAGGGCAGAGATAAGAGGAAGTCTCAAGGAAAGGCCCCACCTCAAAGGAATAGGTAGAGAATAAGGTCACCCAGTTGCTTTCTCTGCCCAGTATGAATAGGATCACAAACTCATGTTTGAGCACGTGCATGCACACACACACACACACACACACACACACACAAACTTAGAGACACAGCATCAATATGCTCAAATAAACAAAGAAGTCTTTTTAAGAAATACCCTGCTTTTCTGTATAGGAAGAAACCCAAAGCTCTAACAGTCAATCATTGACAGTTCTGAACAGCAGCAATGTTTTCTAAAGAACAATTCAATGTTCTTTCATTAGCATACAGTGTTCTAGCCTAAACCCCTAGCTGGAGTGTGTGGGAATAAGAAAACTGTAAGATTCAGAGTGTGTGCACTATCTCAGAAGCACGGAGAATAGCTAGCCAGACCTGCACGAGTGAATGACAGAGCTCACGGCTCTGTCTATCAAGGCTTGGTCCTGTAAGAGCGATTCAGGTACTACAAAGGCAGTCTCTTTGTTTGTTGCTCATCTTGTGTAGCTTCTTCTGTTCCCTAAACACAACCACATTTGAGATTTTGGCTGCTGAAAACTAACTGTGAACCTAAAGGCATTGAAAAACATCAATTTCTCTTCGAAGAGGGGGTGGTAGGGAACTCAAAGACAAACTAGTCTCTTAACAGGAATATAAAACTGATGGTTGTGCTTTTGGAAAGAGAACCAGATCACCATAATGTATTAACTTTGAATTGCTTTTTACTGTGTTTTGAGGGGGAAACAGTCTGTTGTTCCTCACACATTAATTCCCTGATAATTCTTTATCGTATCTATTGATAAAACTAAGAACAATAATAAAAGGCTGCCAATGATTGCTAGACATAAGATTTTTTTTTTATTAGAAATGATCTTAGAGTCAGTGAGGTAGCACCGGAGCTCTTTGCTTGACATCATCTCCATTTTTTTTTTTATAGCCACATTGGCATTCTGTCCGTGAGACATGAGTACAGCGATGATGTCATTCTCCAGGATGAAGAATAATTGATCGTAACCTTCGTATCACTTTCCTTTAACTTGAAGCACTAACTGAATGGAAGGCAGAGATAAATAAACCGTCTGTGAGAAACAAATGACATTGTGAAAGGTTACTGCCAACGGCCGGAAGGATACACTTCAGGAAATCTGTAAAACTCCTGTCATACAGGGTCATTGAAAACAGCCGAAGTTTTGGTGTATCAAGAGACAGTCAAATATTTTGTTTTCTGTTGCCTGAGAAAAGCTAAAACGTTAATATAAAATACAAACCCCAGCAATTCAGAGTAAAGCAATATGAGGGGCAGATTATTATTTGCATTCAAGTTATAAATGTGATGCTTTGGCTGCCACAAACTTAAGATGCCCTGGTAACTTTCTCTGCTGAAGTCGACTCTGAATTCCGATTTTCCATAAATGCCATGCATAGCGTAAGCACTGGTTTTGCTGAAGAGTTCAGTTCACTTGACTCTGGCTGCCTCCTAGGTTACTAAGGCGGTCCTTGTTCTGCCCCCTCCTTTCCTTTGTTCTTCACTCGCTGGTGGTATTTACCATACGGCGCCCCAGAACATAACTGTCTTTGTATTTTGGTCTGAGAGTTTTGTCATGCTTTAAAGTCAACAATGGCAGCGAGACAAACATTTCATAGCACTTTTCCAAATCCGGGTCTGTAGAGGTAAGAAAGTTTGTGCTGGGATTCATCTTACCTTTAATACTTCCCTTTCCCAAACTATTGGGCAGCGAATGTCTGTTACCTTTCCTCTTTTGTATACAGAGTGCCCCATTAAGGCTAGCTGATATACACAGACAACAGACACCCACCATCGTGCACAAATCCTGCCAGTGGGACCCGCGCGCGCACACGCGCGAGCGCGCACACACACTCACGTTGACTGGACAGACCTTCTCTAGGCACTAGAGTTGAGCACCCTCTGCAGCTACTGTCCCAGTGACAACCGTCACACGATGCATGCTTTCCTGACTGACACTTACTGTACAAATGAATGCACTTTACTAGTTATGCTTCTCCCCAGCCCAAGCCACAATGCAAGCCCTCAACCCCTTGTCTCCAGGTACACAGGTACAGTCCTGGAGCCAGACTGCCTCTGTGCCAGTCCCCAACTGTCACCTCTGCCCGGATGCCACTCACCTTGACCACAATCGCAGTAGCCCCAGTCCACTTTGCCCTGGGCATTCCGATAGAAGCACCAAGGTCTACCCGCGCCATCCGGGCTCCGGCAGAAGTTGTGTGATTGCCCTCGCAGCTCAGCCCAACTGGCCGGGGGCGACCGCTCCAGGAAGGGCGGCACCTCGTCCCAGTGTAGACACGGGACGCCGAGGTTGGTGGCATTGTCCCACGGCTCTCCTGCCCCGCAGCGGCGTGAAATCGTCGGGGGCGTGTGCCGGGTGCTGAGGACCTGCGGGCGCTGGGCAGCGGGGGCCCGCGGCAGGAGCGGGAAGCGCGGGGTCCTGGGTGGCCTCCGGGAGCTGGGAAGGTAGTGCGCGTGTTGGGAGCGCGGTGGGGACGGATGCGGACGGTGCAGGGGCGAGCGCGAGACGGGATCAGCGCGGGCCACTACCGACAGTGTCCCTAAAATCACAGCCAGCACGCAGCGGGCGAGCGCCATGGCTGCAGCGCCGAGTGTGGTCCATGCTGGGCTTCGGGTCCCCGCGGAGGGGGCGGGGCCGGCAGAGTCCCAGAGCCCCCTCCCACGCTCGCGCCGCCGCCCTGCTGTCCCGGCCTCGGGGGCGGCTGGAGGATCACACCGGGACCCAAAGGGTCAGCCCGGCGAAGCAAAGGCTGGAGCTCCAGGAGCTCTGTCGCCTGGAGCCCGACCTCCACCCCACCCTCGGCTGTCAGCCGGAGGAGCGGGCTCTCGGTGCCAAAGCGGGGGAAGGTCTAGGCTGCCGGTGCCAACAGGCACACACCACACCACAGCCCTGTCTGGCGGCTCCCGCCTGGCACCCGTCCCTCCCGTTCTCGGTCGTTCTGTCTGTGTTTTGCAATCTCTGGAGAAATGTGGATGGAATTAGATGCACCTCTCTGCCTTGGCAATTCACAGGATTGAAGTTAAGAAAGCCCACTAGGAGTGTTAAAACCACTTTGCTGAGCTGAGTCCTTTTAAAAAGGACTCGCTGGGCTTGAGATTCCAAGCTTCACATCGTGTCCCGATGAACGTTAAAGGAAATTAAATGCCCGAGCAGATCCAGCAAAAGGAGCCTGAGCCTTTCTCCTTCCTGCCTCCCACTTCCCACCAGATGCCCTGGACACCAGTTGTTAGGTTTTAATAAGAATTCATCCTGATCTCCAGCCTCCACAGAAGCTGTGTCCCTGAGGCACCTGCCTCCTGCCCGCAGGGCCAGGACTTGAATTAAGCCTCTTGATTTGCTGCCCCAGCCAAGCCTAAGCTTCATCAAGCTAGCTTCAATAAAAGTGGACTCTACCTGTGGGAGATTTTATTAGTTTCTCTGATGGTTCAGTACACCCCTTCCAATATCCCCCTGTGCCACCCCCAAGCCTCTTGGTTTAGGACTTTAAGAATTAGCTGGGGTTGAATGCTTAGGGTTGCCAATTGCTTTTGGCCATGCCACTAAGTTAAAGAAGAAACAGGAATCGGGATAAAGATGACAAGCTTGCTTCAGGAATGATGATGTTTCAGCGATGAAGAGACTCGGTTCCCTAATGTGGTGCAATCCAAAGAAAACTTGAACAAAATTTAAATGGCCATTGTTAAAACCTAGGTTTCAATCAGAAACTGGGAGGGATGCCCACACCTGGCTTTAAATAATCCAACTTCGTTTAATATTTTATGAATCATTTAATTGTATAAAATAACTATCAGGAGCCCAAGAATGAATGCATTTGTCAATTTTTAAAAGATTTATTTATTTATTTATTTATTTATTTAATGTATGTGAGTACACTGTCTCTTCAAACACACAAAAGTTGACATAATATCCTATTACAGATGGCTGTGAGACACCATGTGGATGCTGGGAATTGAACTCAGGACCTCTGGAAGAGCAGTCAGTGCTCTTAACCACTGGGCCATCTCTCTAGCCCCATTTGTCAAATCTTTATTCAAAGTTTTAAATTCAAGATGGTTTATTTAATATTCTGATTTCTTCACTAATGTTTTTCTGGCCCCAAAAGCATAGTTAAAACTGTACTTATGGAAGAGAGAAAAATAATACGCATCTGGGGTTGGCCACTTCCTGTTATTGTGGCAGGAGCTGACAGTGCCTGTCAATCACATCTGACATAGTAGAAAACAGTTGTAATCCAGATCAGGCTTTTTCTTTTCCAGGTCTCTTATCCAGCTTGGGCAATAGGTGATGGCACAGGGAGAGGTTATCTTGGCCTTCAGACTGGATTTCTTGGACCACAGTCTTCTTTTCTTCCTCCATTTTACAACCATGGATGCCACACGTTCTAAAACAACTATACAATCAACCTTCACACATCTCATATGCACCTTGCAGATAGGGGAATAATGAGAAAGAAGTAGGCTAACCTGTGAGGAGACTGCTCAATGAACAAAGTGCTTAAGCCACTCCCACAAGCCCAAGGATGTGGGTTTGCATCCCCATGTGACAGGGTAGTGCCCATCTGAAATCCATAGGCCGATGAGTGGTGGAGATAGGGAAATCACTGGAAACTCCTGGGCCAGCTAGCCTGGGGTAAGCAGGGGAAAACAAGAGACCATGTCTCAAACAAAGTGGAAGGACCCCCAGTCTCCTCTTCGGCCTCCATTTTATAGGCATGGATGCCACACTTCCTAAAAATCTAGGCTGTCCTTTGACTTCCACACATAGACTATGATATACACGTGTGCATGTGTGCACATGCACACACACACCATACTACAAGCATACAAACACACACACCACATCACAAACACACATGCACACTATATACCATACACCACATTCATACACACACATGTGCAGCATACACATATATACCACATGCAGGCACACACATGTATACAGACATCACATACACACACAGGTAGACATACATCACACTCCACATGCATACGCATGCATACACACATGCAGGCACACAGATGAATACACACAGACACACACACACACACACACACACACACACACACATCATGCATATAGAGATAATGAGTTAAGAAGATTGGTGGAACTGAGCTTCAGAGAACGAAGTCTTGGACATCAGGCCTGTCTTCCAGTTTCCTGTCCCAAAGAGGAACTAAAGCTTTTCCATGGCCTCCTTACATTTATAACCAGATGCACAGAGTGGAATCACCCATAGGAAAAAAAAACCCACATCTGGATTTCATGGCTTCGGTTCTTAAATATACCTTTCTGAAAAAGTAAAAGGGCATTTGTGTAACTGGAGCATGGACTGAGGGCCTCAGCTTGGGTTCTGCCTTCTGTGTTATAGGCAGAGTCTGATTTAACAAAGGTCTTTGTGCATCATTCTCTCCCTGGCTGATGCCCTCCCTCCCTCTTTTGTACACACACACACACACACACACACACACACACACACACAAAACTGGGATTTTCAAATCCCAAACAAATTCCTGAAATGCATCCTAGTCCTGCATCTCTCTCAGGTCAGACCCTACCAGCGTCTCCAGGAGATTCTTGTTACCCTCTGTCTCAGGTAGTAAACTGGAGAGGAGAGTGGGGGGAGGCAATCCTATCAGAACCTTTTTCTTAGCAGCAACAAAGGAAGCCTTCTCGCAGGTACTCTGCACCACAGCAATCACAGCAGCCCCTAGAATCTTCCTTTGTCACTCTCAGTCCCATCAAGTAAACACATTGATTCGGGGCCAAAGAGTTCAATTGCTTAGTTTCGAAGGCTACTGTGATTGAGAACCAGAATCCTAATAGAACCGTAGGGAACTGAAGAAAAGAATCTCTGCTACCGCAGGGAGGGTGGGCAGTGTCAGGGGCCACCGAGAGCACCCACATCCACGTCTCTCCGGTTCCGAGGTAACCGATCTGTAAACATTTATAAATCATTTTACTTCAAGTTTTGCTAAGCTGGCTTTGTATAGTTTGACTTGGAAACACAACCAATAAGTATATTATTTTTACAGAGTTACAAAAGTGAATTCGTAAAATAACTTCTGAGTAAGGGCCATTTCAGATTTAAATAGAGCCTGGATTTTAAAAAGCTAACAGCTTTCAAACAGATGGTGCAAACGTGGTGTTTACTTTTACAGTCCCAAGTGCAGAAAAGCGTATTAGAAAACCAGTGGGTATTACTCATCCATACAAAAAAAAAAAGAGGAAAAATCAATATCAGGGCCTGCCTTGGGGCTCTGGGAGATTTGAAACTGAACGGCAGGGGAGTGAAAATACAATTACATGACAAGGTAATGTGTGATTAAAAACTCAATAATAAAACCAATAAATAAGGAAAGGTCCCAGAATATAAGTGATGAATCTCCAGATGGTTGATAGTATGGTTCTGGCAGAGGGGCCCTGATGTCAGAAAGTGTCTAGTAATGGAGGCCTATGTCTCTTTCTTAAATTAGTTGCTGTCTTCTTTGCTCGCCCTAAGCCACAATGGCATGGAGGATCAAAGACTGCCACAGCAGTAGTGTTAGACTGCTGACTTCACAGAAGGCTCAAGAGGAAGAGGAAGGCTCTGCTCGATCCATTGATTCTACAAACTCTTATTTACAGCAGCCCAAATTGTATGTACAAATAGGCGAGGAAAATCGTTACTTTCACCTTGGACTTAAACCTGTGTTCAATCTGGCCGAAGCCATTAATACTGGGAATGCAAAGGCTCCTCTTCTGTAGAAAGGGGACAGCTGGGGCACTTACAAGATAACTCTGCAAAGGGTATTTGGGGTGATTCATCTCCTTTCCTTTTAACAGTTTTGTTGATGCAGTCCGACGAAACGCTCAGGGTTTCATATAAATGTTTTGCCTGAGGAGTTTGCTTAAAGACAATGAGCCGTTTCGAACCTCCCTGCCCTACAGTTTCAAATAAGAGGACCGCTTATGAACAGGTAAAGAGATGGCAGGGAAAGGCAGCACCCAAACCACTAGCTGGTGGTCTGGGGTTTACATTGAACGGGGCACAGAGTACCAACTTCCAGTCACATACAGAATCCTTCCCAGAGCTTCCTGCCAGGAGGACCTCCACCTATTTCTTGAAAGCCGAGCATGGGGGAAATTCCTCCTTGGATGTGAGCTCAGCCTCTCTCTCCAGGAAGTGTGCAGTGTCTGGAAAGTATTCACTTCAGCAGAGCCAGGAGTCACCTCCAGGCAGAAGCCGATTTTATCTCGCTGTGATTCTGCCTGCTCTCTCGTGTGGGTGGAGAGTAGGCTCTGGAAGGTGAGAACCGTGTGGTCCAGTGTTCAGTCCACGTGGACCTACACGGCTCAAGTCTCTGTTGTTTATTGGCGCTTTGGCCTTCAGAAGATGCTGGCGGCTCCTGTGCGTCCGTTCTTCTTCCATTCGCAAGGACGGATTTCAGGAAGATGCAGGAACATCAGCCATTTCACACACTTCGGTCCCATGAGAGGAGTTACTGTTTGAGGAATAAATCAGTCGGTGTGATTTCCTGCGTGTACTTCTTTCTGTTCATCTTTGAAATCTTCAGAACCATAAAGCTGAGATAGGAACCGGTTGAAGTGAAAGGAAGGAAGAGAAGTTCTGAGTTGTCTGGCCTGCTTGTTTTCCTGAAGTAGGAAACCGCTTTGGAGCTCAACCAGGTGCTTGGAAACCTCTACTTCTGTCTGGGGAGCTGGTAAGATGGTGGTGGGATTTGAAGGTAGGATTCGGAGGCGCTGGCTTCCTGATAAAGCATCAATCCACCTCTCCTAATACAGCTGGCTGAGTGATGTGGCAATAACAGGTCCATTCTACATTTCTGTAAGGATATATCCTGACATGAGAACCAGACGACGAGCAGATGGCTACCATTCCAGTACTTGAATTCAACCGCCAGGAAATCGGCTTTCCTAGAGCAATACATCATCGTTTCTTCTACCATTTCTTATCTTCACACCATATGCTAGACTCCTTCTTCTGCTCAAACTCACGCATGCCAGTGTCCTCACTGATCCATGGCTCATGAAACTAAATCATTCGGGCAGTGAAATTCTTATTGGAAGAAGTGCCGATTATTACCGATACCCATAGTCAGGCTGGGTTGGCTTTTTGCACTCACATACCATTAAGGTGACACCAAATGACCTAAAACCTTGTCGACCTGACAAAATCCTTATGTCCTTTAAAGCTCTCCTCAATCTGGAACACTTCCCATCACCAGATTCTGATCTTGAAATACATGCCAGGATGGTGCGGTGTGCATATTCAGTCCACAACCATAGTGTCACTGTCTCAGAGCTGACATTGCTGTAGACTCCTTGGTGGGAAGAAGCAGTCGTTCCTGAGTGACTGGCTCTCACGTTCAACGAGATCTTCCAGTAAACATGAATGATCTTCTCTTTATGCTTTAGAGTATAGCAGTGTCATATCTAACGGACCAGATATCAGCAGCCAAGTGCATTTTGTTTTCTTACTGGAATCGCCGTGCATTGTTTAACCAGCCAGATGTGGTGACACACACCTGTAATCCCAGCACCCAAGTAAGAGGGCCAGCCTTGGCCACATAGTGAGCGTGAGCTCAACCCGGGCTACCTGAAAATCTGTTTCCAACACACACATAATAGTAATGGTAACAATAGTGATGAAAAGTCAACACCTTGTTCCTAAAACAGCAAATAACTCGCTTTTCTTCGCTATCAAATGTTTTTGGCTGCAAGAAAGCAAGTTTGGACACAAAGTGCATTTTAAAACAAGGTATTTGAAAGGACAATACATGGTCTCATACAAGATGAAGTTTTTAAGCTAATTCAGATTGATTGCTTTATGTCTGAAGATGCTACTGGGGTCTGGCTCCTTTGGTTTTTTTTCCTGCCACTTGACCTCGTAATGTTGGCTTCACCTTCAAACGACACAATGGAGAGCATATCTAGATGGAGCCTCTGTCAGAAAAGGAGAAAATTGTTGCTTCTCGGCCTTTCTTTTAGGGGAAAAACAATTTATTCTGGAAGCTTCCTAGGGTTTTTTTTTTTTTCCCCCAGAGATTTCTGGGAAGGCTTACATAGGAACACACAGGGGGGCAAAGCGCAGACAGTAAGTGCCTGTTCTGTGCTCAGCCATCAATAGTACATCTGTACCTCACTCCCTCTCCCCAAGGCTCAGGGCCATCACAGTAGAAGGATGGAAAGAATATCACAGAGGTCAGGGAGGACCTCGGTGAGACAGTGTCTTGTGCACGTGTGGTTACATGCACAAGATGAAGCCAGTCGGCATTCCAGCAGACAGGTGATGGCTCTTAGTGGAGGGAAAGTCAGCTTCCTTTTAGGGTGTGGTCCCTAATAGCCTGACCAAGCTCCAGTGACTGGCCCCACACTGATGAGTATGTGAGCACAAATTGAACTCGGTGAGTTATTTAAAAAACAAACAAAAACAAGACATGAAGCTTGGAGGGATATTGGAAGATGAGAGGCTGGATCTCAGAGGAGTGGAGAGTAAGATCAGCATACACTGTACACATGGATGAAATTCCCCCCCAAAAATAAAACATTATGTTACTAAAAAAGAAAGGTTAGAGCTTAGGATGTGAGCTCAGTGAGTAACAAGTTTGTCACACAAGAACGAGGACCTGCGATCAAATTCCTAAAACCACAAAAAGTTGAAGGGAGTAGCATGCATCTGCAATCCCAGCACTGTATGGCAAGATGGGGCGGGGGGGGCAAAGACCCGAGAATTCCTGTCCCCCAGAAGCTCACAGGCCTAGAGCACATGGCAACCGACAACAAAAAGAGAGACCTTGTCTCAAAGAAGGTGAAAGATGAGGACTAAAACTCAACATTGTCATGTGACTTCCACAGGCATGACATATCTCTCTCTCTCTCTCTCTCTCTCTCACACACACACACACACACACACACATACACACATCTCTGTACATGAGTACACATGGTATCTTCTATAAGATTTATTTATAAGCCAACAGCTTTTGTGTCTGTAACGCCAGTACTGGAGAGGCTAAGCCAGCAGGGTTTCTATGAATTTGAGGCCAGCCTGGGCAACATGGCAAATATCAGACAATCCGGGCTACAGTCTAAGACCCTGTCTCAAAAACTAAATAATAAAAAATTAAAATATGTTATTTATAGTATGACCATTAGCGTAGTCCAGGTGCTACATGTCTTATGAACACGTTGCCAGGTAATCTCTTCAGACAGAGGGCAAACTCCAAGCCTCTTAGTTTCCTCACAGTCGTATCTCTTGCTCTGTTTTATTAGTCTCCTATTAGTCCAGCTGCAATAAAACAAAAGACGTTATCACCTGAAGTCAGGTGGCAAGCCTCTTGGTAGAATGATTCAAGTAGAAAGAAAAAAAGACATCCAAAGTGCTTAAATATTGAAAAACTAACCTGCTGAGTTGATTTTTGTTACACACACACACACACAGAGTTTCAGGGCTGATCTCTTTGGGGTTTGACAACCAATAGGTGGATTATTTTCTGGGAGAGGTTAATTCTCCTTCCTTTGTGTATATCCATGGAAGAATATATGTATGTAACAATAATAAGCAAAAAAAAAAAAAAAAAAAAAAAAAAAAAAAAAAAAAAAGGGAGCTATCAGCCTTGGGGTGGGAGGGTCTGGGTGGGGATACTGAAGGGAAGGTACCCAGGAAAGACAAAGGGAAGAACAGTACAATTCTGTTGCAGATAATTTTTACTGGAACAATTTATATCACTTTTGTGTTAGCAGAAATCTACAACTGCAAGTACAAGTAACCTATGAAAATGTAAGTCTTTGAAAAAACTACTGAAAACCACAAAACGCTAAACAGGGCCTTTTTTTTTTTTTTTTTTAAAGAAAATGATGACATGATTTTCCATTTTGATTGTGCTATAGGACTATCTTTAGAATCTGTGGGGTTTGAGGGGGGAGTTGTTTCGTTTTTTCATTTGTAACATTCTAATATTTTTATTTCCAAAATAAATCTGATAAAGATCACAAACCAGGAACAGAGTGTGAAAGCACCTATAACCTGCCACCTCTATTTGGCTCCAGAGAGTACAATGATATTTCTCCCTAAAGGACTGATTGGATACACTGTTGATTTGAAGCAAGCTCTTTAAGAATCTCACTTAGGTATTTAACTAACTAATTTATTTATAGTGATGTAGATTTTTAGACTTAGGTATTAGATAAGGTTTATTGGATTTACATACTTGATTTTTATTTAGATTTATTTAAATATCTAAATGATTTATCTGGGTGTCTATGAAGATAGTTTATTCATTTCTGGATCGTCCTTGTGCAGTGCAGTTTCTCAGGAGCCATTTCTCCCTCACTCTGCCTCGTTTATCTCCATTTCCCAGTTTCCTTCATGAAAATCAGTAGATTAATTACACCTGAGGAGAACACTGGCTGACGATAAATGCATAGACCTTGGTAGGTTTTCTCCTATCAATTTACTAGATTTTCCCAGGAAATACTGATTTAAAACAAAACAAACAAAGAAAAATAACTTTAAAATACTGTGTTTGGGCTGGAGAGATGGTTCAGTGGTTAAGAGCACTGACTGCTCTTCCAGAGGTCCTGAGTTCAATTCCCAGCAACCACAAGGTGGCTCACAACCATCTGCAATGGGGTCTGAAGCCCTCTTCTGGTGTGCCTGAAGAGAGCAATGCTGTACTCATATACATAAGATAAATAAATCATTAAAGAAAAGATTTTTTTTTTTTTAAGAAACGAAAATATGGGCTGGAGAGGTGGCTCAGGGGTTAAGAGCACTGACTGTTCTTCCAGAAGTCCTGAGTCCAATTCCCAGCAACCACATGGTGGCTCACAACCATCTGTAATGGGATCTGATGCCCTCTTCTGGTGTGTCTGAAGACAACTATAATTGTACTCATATACATAAAATAAAGAAATCTTTAAAAAAAAAAAAAAAAGAAACGAAAATATTGTGTTTTGCTACAAGCCTGTATTTTCCACTACATTCTTTTCTCCAAAACCCTCAGGGTTTGAGTTGGATTGAGCAGCTCCAGAAGCGTTGGCCCAGAAGGGCTATAACTGTGAAACTTTGTTTCATGAAAAAAATTAGTAATGCAGACTGTCGTGGGGGTGAAGCTGAAGCAGGGCTCTGTGGAGAATAGACAGAAAAGTATGACACTGAGGAAGAGAGAGAAACTAAGGAAAAATCAGAAAAACGTTCAGAGAACTGGGAGATTTTCCCAGTGAGGAAACATCCCTTAGACTTCCTTGGTGTAGGGTTTTATAGGGATATGGCTGTAACTGGACAAAGGCTGAGGTATCATCTGTTGAGATAAGCTATTTCTCTGAAGTATCATGGGCTAAGCCAATGGAGGACCTGCACACCCCCACCCTAGTTCAACCAGGGAGATAATCTCATGCTGTTTGTGTGCTGTGCCCCAGTTAGAGTGGGTGAAGCCTCCTTCTTCATCCCTGACTCTGGTTTCTTTAGTCTTGATCTTGATTATCAGCTAGACATTACTAGTTGCTGCCTACTGCTCCCATCTATCTTGCAGGTATTCCAGTTACAGCCAACTATGCTAACCTTTTCTTGCTCTCACAGTCACCAAGTAGCGACAGTGCTGCTAGTTCACTAGAAGCCATCCTCACATCTAACCTGATCTATTATAATTAGCTGTTTTGAGGAGAGGATACATGAAAGCATACAACAGCCTTGCACTAGGGGGCTCCGGGATAGGGAGACAGCTGCCAGTCCATCACTGGCCAGGAGCTCTGTCTTCCTATTCTCTGTCTAGTTTGGTTATATTATTCCATCTACAAGGCCTTATGCTTGTCTTCCCTCATCTTTCAGACCTTCCTGTGTGTTCTGCTTTAGTTTCTGTGCTAAACACCACGACCAAAAGCAACTTGGAATGAAAGGTTTACTTTATCTGACACTTTCAGGTCCATCACTGAGGAAAGTCAGTGATGATACTCTAGGCAGTCATCTGACCGTCACAGCATCTCCAGCTTCCCAGGGCCTGTGTGGCAATTGAGATTTCACTTTCACCAATGACCTCTTTGTTCTCTCTGCAGGGACTTTTACCCTGCCACACGCTAATCCCAAGGCTGCCACTGCACTTCAGACCTTTCCGTGTTAGCTTTCATCTTTCTTTTAATCCCAGCCTCTGTTATCACCACTTGCAACTTGCAGTTTTCACTTCCTTACTGTCTACAGAAAACTCTGTCTTGCCTCACCAGTAGGATCCATTGACCTACCCAGTTGCATTAGACTGAGGAGTTTGAGTGAATTGTCTCTCCAGCCAGACAAGTTTGGAAAGGTGGATTTGAAGAAATGCACTTCCTAAGGACTCTGGTGACTGCTGGTCACATAGGTTTCATTTGTAAACTTTGGGGGCATGTACAGCTCTGGCCTGGGGGAGAGCTGGACAATGGGAATTACACATGCTTAGGGACCATCACTTGCCACAACACACAGTACCTGGCCCTGGTTTGGGAACTAGTTTGTCATGTGAGTGGACACCAGTGGCAGTTACAACACAAGTTATGGACTCGAGCTCAAGGTTGGGTCGGTCTTAGTAGGATTCTGTTAGTTCACCCTTTTTGAGTTATATAGGAGTAACTAAACCTCCTAACATGGCTATGGGGAAAAACATGGATGACTACTTGATGCCACATACTTTAAACCTGCTTTTGTGGTTAATGTTTTATTTGTTACATTAGAGAAAAAGAGGTGGACTGTTCTGATAACCTACCCAGCATGCAGAAGACCCTCAATTAATCCCCAATTACACTATCCCCACCTCCACAAAACAACAACAACAACAAAAACCCTACAGAAAGAAAAAGAGCAAGACTGGGTTAAGAATAAAGTGTGACTTGGTGTGGTAGTGCACACCATTTGGGAGACAACGTCATGTAGATCTCTGTGATTCTGGGGCCAGCCTCATCTATCTAGATAACAAGTTTCAGGATAGCCAGAGCCACATAATAGAAAGACCCTGCCTTGAGAATAAATAAATAAAAATAAGGCGAGGAGGAGTTAATTCATCCAACTGCTCTTACTAAAAGCAAAAACCAAACAACAAAAACCAAACCAAACAAAAAGCTGTCATTGCCAGTAGAAACATTTGGTTTTCTTATATGATACAACAAGGTTCAGGCATGCCTCTGTGTGTGTGGTGTGTGTGTGTGTGTGTGTGTGTGTGTGTGTGTGTGTGTGTGTGTGTGTGTTTAGGGGTCCTTGTGCATGTGTATTCAGTACCTGCAGAGCCCAGAAAAGGGCACTATGTCTTCTTGAGCTTGAGTTACAGGCAGTTGGGACTTGCCCTGTGTGGGTGCTGGGAACTCAACTCTTCTTCTTGCAAAAGCAGTACACATTGTAAACCACTGAGCCATCTCTCTGTGTACCATTGGCAGGTTTCTAACAGCTGACTTTACATGGGGCAGAGGGAGGAGTTCTAGGTACTATGTAAACTGATTAGTAACTTTTCTTACCATCAGTAAAGAGCTTTATTCTCATATTGTCCTTGCTGTTTCTAGATAAGGGAATACTATGCTGTCTAAAGGACAGTGGGTTAGTCCAACAGTCATTTACTAGTTTAGACTTGCTATAGTCTACAGAGTTGCATCCGCAGAGACAATGTCACTTCACAGAGATGTTACACAGGAATGCTTTTTAAAACTACTGTCTACTGCTTTGTAAGCACTCAAATAAATAAATAAATAACAAAAGCAGTGGGACAGTGGGTGTTTTGTCCATTTCTTGTCTTTGTGTTAACTCATTGTTTGTTCAATATAATTAGCTGAAAGTTTATTCCCTCCCACAGAATGTGTTGAGTAGCAATTTCACAATCCAGAGAGAGATGGAGCTGGCAAAGGCAAGCTGTGATAGACCCTTGAGGACACACTACCAATTATAGGGGGGAAAAAAATCCCCTGATGGTGTTTACTCAGGGCTCTGAAGTACCATAAACAACCGGTGCATAATTAAAATTTCAGCTACTTGGGGAAGAGAACAAAATTTCTTTTTCTTTCAAATTAGAAGGTGTAGGAATTTACACCAAATCGAATGTTGCTTTGCCTTTGAGACAGAAAACAAATTAAATTTCACTATGAAGAAAGGAATTATGTGTTGATACTTCTGTATTTTCCCTCAGGCATTTGACCTTTTCCCTCACTGGACTAAAATTATAAACTACATCTTTGGTTTGTTTGTTTGTTTGTTTGTTTGTTTTGTTTTTTCTAGTTACAGAACTTTACCAGGTTTTCTCAAGAGATAAAAATGAATGAATTACACTGTACATCTTCCTGTCCCTCTGAATCTTACAAATTAAGGTCTCCTTTCCTTCTCTAAATGCCCTTCCAGAAGATTCCAGCCTGTGGCGATGATTGAAATAATTGCCCTTGTTTTAAAAGTGCAGGACTACTCTTCAGATAGATGTTCACACTGTTCTGCTCTGATTCAATTACTTACCCGCTCTGGCCCCCAAAGATTACTGTAGAATTTAAGTTAGAACCAACTGACTGTGAAACCGGTCAGTTCTTAGAAGCTATCCTGTTGGCATGCAAAGGGTTAAGTCAGTAGCCCCAAAGCTTGGCTCAGAAGTGTGAAGAGTAATACCACTCTGTACCAGAAAGTGGGTTTTAGGAGGGAAAACGTTGTAACACCTGGATCTCCACCTGCCTGCTGAGGGCAGTGAGGAACCCCAACCAGGCCACAGAAGTTTTGCCTGTCAAAAGACACCAAGCCAACCCTTACTCTCTGTAAAATAGATGTTCAAAACTGGATCTACATTTCTTGCTTTTCCATATTCTCCACCTTGACTACCTCCTCGTCTGTCTTGGCAGCCACTCCAGATGAGAGCTCAGTCACACTTTTGCTAGGACAGATGTTTTCAGGTATTTGTATCTAGCAAGGTATCTTAGGAGGACAGAGTCCATCTCGGAGGTTTCTTTCTTCACCGGATTCTATTATCTGTCAAGTGCTTTTATGTTTTCAAGTAGTATCCGTAATTCGATAAGTTCCTTTGAGAGAGACTGACACAGCCACCGGACCTCCTCCCTATCTCCCAAAGCCTGAGCATTGGCTTAAGATAAAAACCCTTTTGGTCTGACACCCAAGAGAGTGGGAGAGAAGGTTAAATTTTAGACCAGGAAGGAAGTGAAGATCTAACAAGTTGAACCAGGTGCTGGTGGAGAGAGCAGCCTGCCTGAGCAGCTTTTCCTGTGTGTGGCTGGCAGTTTTCTCGAATAGTGTTGCAGGACTTGCTAAAGAATTCATTTGACCAAGCCCTTTGGGAGAAATAAATTAACCGAATTCACCCACTTGCTGCTTTTGACTTGCCGTGGGGCTTTGTTACCACCTTGGTTCTCTATGATTCCTCTTTTGAATACCAGCCCCCACCCAAAGCAGTGTTCCTCTCTGCCTTTTCCCACATCCCTGGCAAGATAACTTTCCTAAACAACTTACTCAGCCTGAAGGGATTCTCCCCTCCTGGTTTCTATTTTCCTCTTCTGCACACATGCGCCATCATTATTAAAATTCCTCTCTGGAAAGCTGTCGTTTGTATGATAGGCGTGCCACCTTTGAAACTTTCTCTTTAACGATGGAATAAAAGGCTGGGGGATGGTATGAGAGAATCAAAGGATCTGCTGCTTATCTTTCTTTGTGGGTTGAAGAGAAGACACAACACAGCTCCCTGCAGCATGGAGGTTGCCCCAAGTCCCACTGACACACTGAACCTCTGTGCCTGTCTTTATTCGCTAAAGTATTGCAAGAAAAACTGCTTTTTGTTTTTGCGCCACTATATCAATATTGTCATTGTTAATACTGATCATACTACAGAAAAATGAGGGGATTACTTATATTCCTCATTGTTTAACTTTCTCTGCTCATAATTTTCTGAAATCATTAAAATGGGTTGACGTAAAATAACACGAAAAACTTAATAAACATATTTTATCTTTTAGTTAGGTAGTCGATTTGTATTTTGTCTACAGAGCGGACAGCCTGGAGTTTCTATGAAATGAATTATTACAGCCTTCCCATACACACCTAACATTTATACTATCAATTCTGTAGAAAACCACTGACATTTAAGTTGTAAAACATGTATAGTGTGACTGTAAGATTTTTTTTATGTTGTGTTGTTTATAAAAACATTTTAAAATGCAGCTGCATGTAAGAATAATGTTCTAACGAATTCTTTGGTAATCTCATATAACTTTTTTTGTTGTCTTTTCTTTTTAATCACAGTGACATTCCAGTCATATGGCCTATTGACGTCATAGCTGAGAAGAATCTTCATCATAGGAGCTCTGAGGAATAGCAATGTATTTCTTTGAGTTATCTCAAATCTGCTTGTTGGATTTCAGTCACTGTGTTGGTGGGGTTCGGTTAACCTGACAATGAAGCACAAGGAGAAATTTTGTTAAGGATTTCAATAAACCAGAATTTGAAAAAAAAAAAAAAAAAACCCACACATATCAAAAAGAAAACCAAACAACAAAACCATGTGTTTCGTTTGAGTTCTAATACCATGGTGCAGAAAAGCAACAGGAAGTGTACACAAATGTACAAATGTGCAATCTTTCAAGCCAAACCGAGTCTCCCCAAAGTTAAGAAGACTAGCAAATACAATGATAAGAAATCACTTCCATTTTGTCTTTTTGGTGAGGAGGGAAGACCATAAATATATAAATAAAAATTAACTGAGAACTCCTCAAGCGGTCTGTTGAGCAATGGCTTAAAAGTATGGTCTTCGTTTTATGACATTTGGGTAATAAGTGCCCCTCACTGGCTCAACCCTCAGCTCTGACAAATGGACTAGCGCATTTCATCTTATAAAACCAACCTGCAGTCTCTGCAAGGTAGATGTCTAACAGGAGGATACGGGTTTTAGTGGGGTTGAGTGACATGCCATTCATTGAAAGGCGGGACTATTTCTCGAGATGTACAGCACCTCCATGATGGCTGTGGGCGCATGAGCAGGCCTCAGCGGTCACACCATTGCTGCTCTCTTCACACAGGAATGTAACTTCAGTGTGACTACTGAAGTGGAGACAAAGAAAAAGCAAAGTGCAAGAGCTCCTGAGTCTCAGACTCTGGGCTTGGTCTGATGTCTTTGATGAGTGATGAAATATAGTTGAGTCTATGGTCCTTTTTTTAAAGAGAGAGCGAGACATCTGTAGAGGAAAGCATGGAAAATATGATCAGCTTCTGGATTATTCTTGTAAAATATAGCTGATGTCTTTCTCAGACAGCCACAGTGGTCATGACCTGTACATTCTTTTCAAAATACATCATTGTGTCTAGTGTTAGGATGTCGATGCAAAAATAGATAGCACTTGCTGTGCCAAATTAAGGGTCCCCTTAGATATCTCTTCAGCGTATTGGTAAACAACACTACAGTCTGTGAGTGGAATGTGCATTCCCCATCGCCAGGATTTGTGGGAAATAAGTTCAGAAGCTGATGTCATCGCAGCACAAGTAGGCGTCCAGTTCCTCTGAGTTCTCCTTTAGTTCTCCTGTATGATTTACGACGCTCCTGCCATAAACTGTGTGTTTATGTTTTTCTAAAGAAGTGGGAGACACTGGAGTGGGGAGCTTCATGTATAATCCCTCTTTGTGTTGATATGTTCAAAGTGTAAAAATAGTCCTCAAATTTACAAAACTACTAAGAGGGAAGAAGAATGGGGAGAAACCATTTTTGTTTTTGCATAGAGACAGGGTTTTACTATACAACCGTGGCTGGCCTGGAACCTTTTACAAAGACAAGCCCGACCTCAAACTCAGAGGTTGGCGTGCATCTGTTTCCCAAAGTGTTGGCACTAAAGATGTGCACCAGCCTACCCAGCAAACAAACAAAAGGAAATTATTAGATAATGAATGTAGAAAGAATGAAAATTAGGAATCACCACCTTTTAAATGACCAATACAAGGCCTAGTAAAGGAGCATAAAAGGCTCCTCCAATCTTGGAGTGGTTAAAATACTGTCAAGAAAGAGATCCTTGTCAGCGTCAACCAAAGTATTGGGGAAAGAGGGTGCCAGTGCATGTGGTTGTAGGCATACACCCACCCCCACCCCCCACACACCCACACCCACACACACCATCTTAGTCCCTGGGAGGCTCAAGAAGTAAGAAAATCTCAACAATGGACACATCTTGTGCTCAGACTTAAGCTTTATTTTGTTTTTATTGGCCTGTTTTTTCATTTTTTGAGACAGGATTTCACTATGTAGACCAGGCTAGCCTCAAGTACAAATAAATTGCCAATAAGTCTAGTTATGTCAAAATGCAAAGTCAAAAAACCACGAGAGCTAAAGAGGTAAAATTGGGTTTGGAATAACAAAATACAAACCCATGTAACTTATGAGTTAAAGAAGTAACCACCGGGGCAAGAGAGATGGCTCAGTGATCAGGGGCACTAGCCGCTCTTCCAGAGGACCTTAGGGCAGCCCACAACCCTCTGTAATTCCAGTCCCAGGGGATCTGACGCCCTCTTCTGGCCACTGAGGACACTGCACATATGTGGCGAACAGACATACATGTAAGCAAAGCAACCATACACACAAATTTTTAAAAAAAAACATTGTTACCATATTTTTAAAAAGATTCTGAAACCATAGAAATAAAAGGATCTGGGTTGTTGGATGTACAGAGATTTGTGTACATCACAGAACACAACCTTACAAGTAAATCGCCAATTAGTTATTTTAAAATTTGAAGTTAAAAAGAAAGACATGAGAACAATACCCAGCAGTGGTGATGCACACCTTTAATCTCTGAAGTTGGGAGGCAAAGGTAGGTGGATTTTTGAGTTCTAGGCAGCCTGGTCTATAGAGTGAGTTCCAGGACAGCCAGGGCTACACAGAGAGACCTGTCTCAAAAAAAAAAAAAAAAAAAAAAAAAAAAAAAAAAAAAAAAAAAAAAACAAAAAAAAAAAAAAAAACAAAAAAAAAAACCAAACAAACAAAAAAAACCAACCAAACAAAAAAAAACAACCAAACAAAAAAAACCAAACAAACGAACAAATAAGACATGAAAACAAAGAGACCTAGAACACAATAGAAAGTTGATATTTAAAAATGCATGAAATAAATTCACATATCCAAATCGGCAGGTTATATTGTGATTACATTAGAAGAATTACAAAAATTTAAATATTTATGTTGCTAAAATTCCTCCCCAGAGCGAGAGTGGAAAACAATATCTACCCCTCCTCCAAGGTTCCAACTACAAACCATGGCAAGAGCTCATCAGAGTCCAGTGAATTTACTGGGCTTTCTCACAGAGCCTAGATGAGGAGTAACTTACAGGGAGTGTGGACGCTCCTCCCCAGTCAGCCATGCCTGGGAAAAGTTACCAAGCAGGGATGAGAGTTATCCCCTAGTTGCACAGATGGAGCCCAGTTCTAGATTCCTGGGCCTCCATCTATCCCATTGTCTTCCCCAGGTCACATGCAGTGGTGCCAGGTGGGAGGGAACATCTGGCAAGGGTCTCATGCCTTTCTGCCCCTCTATATGGGGGCACACATGACAACACCCAGTTGGGATGAACTTTTCAAAGTTGGGGGGACAACAGCTGGATGCCCCGAGATGGCAGTTTCTTGGCTCGAGAGACAGTTACTCATGGCAACTCAGAAAATAAGAACGTATGCCTTCTGCAACAGTGCAGACAGATATGGGGGAAATTATGATAACCAAAACAAGACAAATACAGCATGATCTCATATGTGGAAGCTGAAAGCGTTAAGCTCGCAGAAGCAGACAGTGTTCAGAATGGCAGCAGACAGACAGACAACTATGGACAGATGGTAAATGATGTAGAAAAGCATGTCAAATGTTAACACTCAGAGAATCGTAGGCATGTCCTCTGACAGCTGGATGCTTGTTGAGCTGTGAATTTTCCTGAGTGTTCTGTGAAGGTGTGAACATTGAGAAATACTTTCTAAGCACTGTGTGCTAGGAAAATCAGGCTCTCCTTCTCCAAGGAAATTTTTCGTTCTGTCAAAGATGCATGATCAAATTGCTGCAGCGTGTGCTAACAGATGCATACATTCAGACATAAAAGTGTGCAGAATGAGAAGAGAATTTTACCAGTCAAATATTATATCCATTTATTATGTAAAATATACACAACAGGAAAAACTTGGAGAATTATTACATGTCACAATGATTGCTGTTAGTAACACTTCATTGAAGTTGGCTTTCACTGTTTATATCATGCAGGCATGCTATCGTGTGTGTGTGTGTGTGTGTGTGTGTGTGTGTGTGTGTGTGTGTCCAGACATGCATCCCTCATCTCTCCAGTGCTGGCTTTGCCCCCTTCACTCACATCCTCGTGGAGTTCTTTCTTGGCTGCTAACTTTCATTTTAATGGTTCACTGTATCCATTTGCTTCCCTCCAATGTTGAAATTTTCTAATATTTTCAACTATTCTTCATTCTTTTTTTTCTAGCAGCTTGACAACTGTTATTAATGTTTTTTTCTTGAGGACAAGTTTGTTGATCAGAGAGTACAGCTATCATATGCACATCTTTTGTCTTACAGAGTGACTTCTTTTTTTTGAGATTATATATATATATATATATACATATATATATATGTATATATATATATATATAGTTAATCAAAGGCTTTATAAGTTTGATAATGCTCAATAACAATATGCCCATACAATCAGCAGATCAGCAGTGTAACTCAATACCCAACCTAGATATATCAACTATCTTAGACTGGCAGAGACACCGGAACATCCGCCTCCATGTTCCCCCCCCACCCCCCCATCACCTAGCTCCTCTTCTCCTTCTCTTTCTCTTCTCCTTACTCCTCCCACCTTAGCTACTCCTACATATCACCCTTCCTGTTAAAATAAAATTTTCTCTCAAAATGCAATTAGAGCATAACTATACCAATTTGTGTCTGTAAGGTACAAGATAGATCTAATACCCAGTCCATCATTTTGTTGACTAACCAGAACCTCTGTCATCTCTTCTACCTAAAAGACTTAGTTCTGAACCTGGCTTTTTTTTTTTTTTTCTTGGCTTTAGAATGAATGTCAGCTGAAAACCATCCTCTCAAATCTTTTTTCTCAAAGTAAATAGTCGGGATTGGCTATGAGACTATAAGTCTTCAACCCTGTCAGAAATCCAGAATGGCTAAGTTCACTGACATTATGGGAAGCACAAAGCATAGCTTCTAAAACTTAGCCAATTTATAGAGACCGCTGAACACCTGGACAGTCCCTATACTACAAAACATTGGAGCATCTGATCTTCAGCCTTCTGGCCCAGGATCATCTGACAGACCTAGTGATGCAGAATTATAAAGGGCTGATTACTCTGTCTTGGCAGATATAATCAGTCGACTATTCTGCAAGTGTGTCCTTTTCTGGACAGTAATTTGTCTGTAGATGGAAAGAGGCAATTCTTGTCTAGTGGCTGTCTCACCACAACTGGAATAACTCCAAAGATGCTCAATTTCTTCTTAGAATCCAAGACAGGAAGCTGTCAGGAGCAGACAGGTCTCTAATCAAAATGAACATTAATACAGAAATGTTTGTAACGTCAATTCTGTGGACTTCTGACATTTTGAAAACCAACTATCCATGTAAGGCAATCTGGGCTGTTGTCTGTTAACTCCTCTGAGCTATTTCTAAATAAAATATAGAATACACTCTGACAATAAACTCAGAGCATGAATTTGCTATAGGCCCTTAACTCACAGGCTAACCATCTCAAATCACTTAGAAAAGTTAAAGAAGGACTGAGTCTAAGCCTTGTATTCCTAAATGTGTTATACAGGCACAATGCCTATGAGAGTAACAATATTAATCTCACTTTTATATCAAATACGAAACTCATGCCAATGGAAACCTTAAATTTGAAATCGAAGTAAATTTTGTACCATTTAAGAAATTATAACTTCATCTTAATAACAATTATACATATTTCTACCAATAGGTTATGGCTATGCAATAAATCCTAGCTAATCCTCCCTGTTCTAACAAAGCCACTACTTTTCCCTAGAAAGACAGCCCAATATTAACCACCTCAGTCCCCAAGCCCAGGGAATAGGGGCACTGACACTTCATTAACTTCTTCAAGCTGATTATGGGTGTTGAGATATTAGAAGAGGGGCAAGGGGAAGAATAAATTGATAAGCCTCTGATGCTGTGTCTTCACTGCACCCAGCTGGAATTCCAGGACATCAGAGGTTCAAGCAGGTGTGCTCAGCTTGCTTGATGAGTAGATATACCAAGGCTGTGTTTTCTGCAATATACAATTCTCAAAACAAATTTTAGTATCAAGATAATGTTTTGTTTGAATTCTGGAATCTAGCCTTCTGGCAGCCTGCCTCTGTCATGTCTAATCCATATAATTCTGGGAGTTTCAATGAGGGTGTGCTCCCACCATCCTCCCATTCCCCCTCCCTGCTCTCAAATTCCCCAACACTAGGGAATCCAAACTTTCAGGCACCAAGGCCCTCCACTTACACTGATGCCTGGCAAGGTCACCCTCAACTACCTATACAGGTGGAGCCATGAGTCCCTCCCTTTGTGTTCTCAGGCTGGAGGTTTTAGAATGGCTACTGCAGCTTTTTTCTTAGGGCCATTTGCTTGAAAAATTGTTTTCCAGCCTTTTACTCTAAGGTAGAGTCTGTCTTTGTCACTGAGGTGGGTTTCCTGTATGCAGCAAAATGCTGGGTCCTGTTTACATATCCAGTCAAGTAGCCTATGTCTTTTAATTGGGGAATTGAGTCCATTGATGTTAAGAGATATTAAGGAACAGTGATTGTTGCTTCCTGTTATTTTTGTTATTAGAGGTGGAATTATCTTTGTGTGGCTATCTTCTTTTGGATTTGTTGGAAGAGGATTATTTTCTTGCTCTTTCTAGGGTATAATTTTCCTCCTTGTATTGGAGCTTTCCAGCTATTATCCTTTGTAATGCTGGGTTTGTGGAAAGCTATTGTGTAAATTTGGTTTTGTTGTGGAATATCTTGGTTTCTCCATCTATGCTAATTGAGAGTTTTGCTGAGTCTAGTAGCCTGGGCTGGCATTTGTGTTCTCTTAGGGTCTGTATGACATCTGTCCAGCATCTTCTAGCTTTTATATTATCTGGTGAGAAGTCTGGTGTAATTCTGATAGGTCTGCCTTTATATGTTACTTGGCCTTTCTCCCTTATTGCATTTAATATTCTTTCTTTGTTTTGTTCACTTGGTGTTTTAATTATTATGTGATGGGAGGAATTTCTTTTCTGGTCTAGTACCTTTGGGTACTGCCTCCTTTGGGTAAGCCTATGGTGAATTTTCTTGATAGATGATTGACATCGCTGGTCCAACCTTGTAAGTGGTGAGACCTCTGCGCTGTCAGAAAGCAAGGCTAAGCAAGACACGGAGAGCAAGCCAGTGAGCAGCACTCCCCCATGACCTCTACCTCAGTTCCTGTCTTGAATTCCTGACCTGACTTTTCCAGATGATGTCTGCAAACTGTAAGATGCAATGAACCCTTTCCTCTCCAAGCTGCTTCTGGTTATTGGTGTTTTGTCACAGCAATAGAAGCCCTAAGACATTTGTCTAGAATGAGTGAGGTCCTAGTTCATTCACCAGTACAGAAAAAACAAACTTTAATTGTTTAAACTCTAAAAGAAAATTTTGATTTAAAATGGATCTAAAAGGAAACATTGTATTATTTTTTTCTTGTTTAATTATTTTCCATATAGCTTTCTCCCACAGAGTAGGTTTTATCATTTCTATATTAAATTGGAAATGCTTCTCTGTGTTCGTGGAAGTAAATGGAAAGATAAATTACCCAATAGATTAACAGTTACAAAAAAAATTTACCTCATCCTCTTGAGGAAAAAAAAAAGAAATCAAGGTTTAGAAAAGTTTAAAGGGGAGTGGGCCTTACAAACCTTTATAGGATGGGTAAGTGATGAGATTTTTTGTAGGATAATACAGCAGCATCCAATACTTAAATGTACACGACTCTCTTTACTATTTTAAAGCAATGTGCAGACCAGTGTTTCTTGTCCTTGAAGAGCAAGATATGGCCTGGGTGATGGGGATGTGAAAAATTCTCAGCAGCTGATTTACACTTGAGCACTTCGATCTCCCCTGTCATTCAAGATTCTCATAAGCATGGTGAGAAATAGCAAAAATGATGGACACTGTGATCGGCTGTTGCACTCTGTCCCCAAAGTACCCCTGGCAGATGTGTTAATGATTTGTGCGACAGGGAAACAGTCAGCAGTGGGGCGAGAGAGTCAAAGCGAAAGCTTGTATAATCCTCAAACAGCCAACCAACCACTGAATAATTAAGGCCACAGCAGATGAAATATATGTGTAGCAAACCCCTTCTGCTCATCCCTTTCATCATATAATGTAGAACAGGTTGTGCAGAGTAAGTCTCTCCACAAATGGTCCACAGTGGATGTACTGGCCATTCAGTGGGGATGGATTTTAAATGAATTCAATGGGCTGAGTACAGAGAAGAGTGTAGGCAATTAGATGCTAAATAATTTTCCAGTACTTAGTGTTTAAAACCTCCTCAGAGAGTCCCTTCATGTTACCCATATTCCCAGTAAGAAGTGGTAACAAATAAAATAGATTAACTACAACCACAGAAAGCCTTCAAAACAACCATGCAACGTTTCATAAATGGCAAAGTGAGAGAAATAAAGTTGGTTTTATCTTATCCAATTGCAATTCACCATTTTCTTAATATGCAGAGTTGTCTGTGGGGGGTTTATAGCTAGGCTTGCCAATTTTCAATCTCTCTGAAATAGATGTTTTTCTTTTTATATTCCAGGAAAATTTTCCTAATAGACTTTCTAAAATTTTGTATTCAAAATGTACATGCATGTCTGTTGGTGTTCCCCGTGTGTGTGCTTATGTGTCTCTCTGTGTGTTATGTTAATTCCACTGAGCAGTTATAAACATGAAACGATAAATTTCCTGTCTTCTAAGAGCTGTTGATTGGAATATATGGAAGTTGTTTGGAGTTAAGAGCTCAAAAAATTATGTGAAATAATTAGTACTGTGTGAAGTGTGTAATTGCATGTACACATTCTTTTCTTGTGTTTTGTTTACTGAGATAGTGTGGGGCCATGGAGCTGTGGGACAGGGGAGCTGATCCAGAGCAAGAGTAGGGTTGAGGATGGGAAAGCAGAGCCTGAACAAATCAGGACTCACTACATAGCCTTGACTGACCTAGAACTTGCTATGTAGACCAGGCTGGCCTCCAAGCACACTAGGCCCACATTCATTCCTCTGTAGGAATGCAGTTATTCACAACGTGTGCTTATGGAGGTCAGAGGGCAGCCTTGGGGGCTGGTCATCATCTTCTGTCTGTCTTGAGGCCGAGTCGCTGTTGTTTTCCTCCTGCATACGCTAGGCTAACTGTCTGCCAAGCTTCTAGGAATTCACCTGTCTTGTCTCCAATCCCCACCTCTCCTTAAGAGCACGGAGATTACCGACTTTTGAACTACTGTGTTATACAAGTTCTTTGAATTCAAGTAGCCCCTCACATTAGCCAGAGAGCCATCTCAAAACCCGAGGCCTGTTCCCTTTGATGCTGCTCTTTATATCAGGATTCATGTCTCCCCCTCTCCCCCTTTCCCTTCTCCCTCTCACTCTGGCCCCACTCGCTCCAGCCCAAAGTCCTTCATTCACTTATTTTTTTAATTTTTTTTATTGAATATTTTTTAATTTAAGTTTCAGATGCCATCCCCTTTCCCCATTTTCCCTCCCTAGAACCCCCCTATCCCATCTTCCCTCCTCCTTTTTGCTTTTATACCATTTTAATTACATGCAAGTATTAAGGTCAATTCTAGGTTGAGGAATTAGCAATACAATAGAGGCAAATAGTCATGGAACAAGCAAGACAATAAACACAAATAGTTAAAGAACAAGCAAGGCAATAAACAAAATTCCATGAACACTTCCATGATCACTGTTTCTAGGGGCTTATCAGGATGACCAAAATATCTGAGCCAACTTCCCTGTCCTAGCCCAAAGTCATTTTCGTGTCTGAAGCCTATTTCTTTGTTCTAGCCTAAGATTTAGATTCCTGCCTGAAATTACTTCTTTGTTCTAGCCTAATGTCAGATTCCTCTCTCCTTCATTCGTTTATTACATGTAAGTACACTGTAGCTGTCTTCAGACACCCCACAAGAGGGCATCAGATCTCGTTACAAATCGTTGTGAGCAAAATCATGTGGTTGCTGGGACCTGAAGTCATGACCTTGGGAAGAGCAGTCAGTGCTCTCAACCACCAAGCCATCTCACCAGCCCCAGATTCATGTTTTATATGTTTAAATGCTGTCCATTTACTTTGCTTCTCAAAGTTTAAACGTTTTTACTCTTCAACATACATATTTTATTTTGTGATTTTTGTTTTGTCTTAAAAGTAGTACTCCTTAAGTCTGGAGAGATGGGTCAGAAGTTAAGATCACTGTCAGCTCTTCATAGATACAGGTCCAGTTCCTAACGCCCACGTTGTGGCTCACAGTTGTCCCCTGTGAGGCCCAGGAGAGTTACTCCAGGCCACTTCTCACCTCTGTGGATACCGGGTACACACAGCCATGCAGACAAAACACCCATACAGATAAATACATTTAAGTCTTTAATTAAAATTTAAAAATAGAAATCCTTGAAATATTAAGCATGTTTGGAATGTAATCAACTATTCCCAAGCCGTAGGAGGGGCACCTGGATTACGGGCAACATTAAACATAAATTATGAGCTTGTTCTATCGACTCTAGACACTAAAATGACCTCTAGTTAAACATAGCAGTTTTAAATGTATCAAATTAATTATTTATATTTTCAATGTATCTGCTCTTATCTCACTGGCTCCCTTTGTAATCTTTGGTTGTTGCTGAATTGCCTTTCTCTCTTGTAGACTCAACATAAATCCAACAATGCTGATAATGTATGTCATCTGCTCATATCATCTATTCCACGTTCAAGTTCCAGGAATTCCCTAATGTGAATGTCCATATAGGAGACTGTTCAAAACTGGTGACTATACTAGGATATCGATTCTCAAAGACTCATGAACAAACTTAGCATTTAAAATATAGAGGAAACTATAACTAATTATTACAGAACTTATCTCAAAATATAATGCTAAATGCTAAAATTTGAAATCATAAATTTGTACTCCAAGTTTATCATTTTCTGGCCACCTATATTATATTTATTCTATTTGCACTAGCTCAAATTTCTTTGGAGAGAAAGTGCTACCTCCCCAGTATGTGTAACCTGAGTCAGATTGTGAATTAAGTTTTACATCCTTCTGTACAACTAAAGGGCAGCACAGATTGTCAGTTGCCCACAGTAGGAGCATAACTAGAGAAAGGAGAGTGAGGATTTTGGCATCAAAGGCTGAAACAGAAGTGGAAGTCAGGATGCTGGAGAGTTGGCTCAGTGCTTAAGAGCACTGACTGCTCTTCCAGAGGTCCTGAGTTCAATTCCCAGCAACCCCATGATGGCTCACAACCATCTGTGATGGGACCTGATGCCCTCTTCTGGTGTGTCTGAAGACAGCAATGGTGTACTTACATAAAAAAAATAAGGAAGAAGAAGAAGAAGAAGAAGAAGAAGAAGAAGAAGAAGAAGAAGAAGAAGAAGAAGAAGAAGAAGAAGAAGAAGAAGAAGAAGAAGAAGGGAATCAGAGAGTGATAAATTCAGTAGAGATCTATGTACATGTGGCTGTCAGCAAATAGGAGAAGAGCAGAGACTGTGAATGTAGTTTCCTGGTTGCATTCTTTCTTACATGAGGTTGTCTGACTCCTTGGTTCCCTACCTCCTTTTTGTGTGAGTAACTGAAGATTGTGTGGATAAGATCTGGGGCTGTGTCACAGTAAAACAAAGCAAACTGGGGTCCTTGGATGACTCTGTAGAGCAGACTGCTTTCCTGACTTGAATTGTAGCCTGCATGAGAGAGATTCACTATTTTTTGGACTATTATTGGCCCCAGTACACAAGGATAATTAATTACATCTCTTCCTTCTCAAAACTTTGAATTATAAGTAGACTAAAACCAAGGAGGGAGTTAACCAGCCCAGATTCTAAGAAGCCCTGAAGCCTGAATCACCTTCTCCAGAATGCTAGTTTAGTTCCTATCAGTTTCAAAACTAAGCTTTTGCAAATGTTTGATTGATTCTGTGACATACCTGTTATCTTTCCAACAGACCCTGTTTGTTTAATTTTGTCAAAATTCATTTTGCAATTAGGAGCAATACATGTGGGGCAATAAAAATTTCATATTTGAGAATATTTCCTAACGTTAAATTTTCTAGCACTGAAATTATTGACCCAGTGTTTTTGGTAGGTTCTCTGCCTTTTGATTTAAACATCGTTCTATGCAATTACAGAGACAAAACTATACCCAAAAGTTTTTTCTACTTTTCTGGAGATGGCAAAAGTAACTATTTTGATCACATGGTGGGCATTTTAGAAGAACAGTGAGGCACGTTTTATTCATATGGCCTTCTGTGGTGGTGAGCAGCGATTGTAACTGTTTCAGTGGAGTAATTATGCCCAGGTCTTTTAGTAAAACGATGCTGCAATGTAAACCTGAGGACAATAACTTGATCTCCAATACAGAGCTGGGTATGCTTGTGTATCTAAGGTAGGACTGTGTTGGCAGAGGTGGGACCAGGCCTAAGGAGGGAAGGCTGGAGTGACAAAAGATACAGCAGACAGAATGGAAGAGCAACGTTCACCTTCCAGTGACTCACAAAGCCGAGGCTCTGGCTGTAGCCATGATGGGTGCCGCAGATTCTTTGCCTATTGTTTTCAAATCTAATTTGTAGTTTCTTTAATAAATCAAAAGGAAGTTGTCCCATTTCTTGTGTATTTAAGCTCACTGTTCTGCTTTGGAGGTCCAGCTGCTAACAATGAACTCGGCTGTGGATTTTAATAAACACATGTTTGAAATCTGTTTCACTCTCTCCTTTAACTTTGTCTGGGAACTTCTGTTGAACATTGTGACAAGTGCATTCTTGTAACCCAGGGGTGTTAAGTATAAAACCAAGACAGAGGTTTATTCTGACATGTCCTTTTTCTCATATAAAAGAGTACAAGCCGAGGCACGGTGGCGCATGCTTATGATTGTAATCTTGGATCACAGAGGCAGGAGGATGAGTAGTTCAGGTCATCCTCTGTTATAGCTCTCTGCATGGCTACTTTGAGAGCTGCCTAGGCTACCAGAGGCCTTTTTCTCAACAACAGCAAAAATAATAGCATAAAACAAACCAACGAGAGTAAAAACAAGTTCATTATTCTCTCACTGAGACTTGCTTCCTTTGGAATGATCTGAATTACTATTGTCCAAAAGTAATTTTATAATGTGGAACATTTAATTTGCTTATTAAGAATATGGTGAGTTTAGCCCATGTTAAATGAAAACCATACTAGTGAATTTTCCTGACCATCAAGTCGACCACTTAGCTGAATGAGTTTAGTCTCTTTCGTATCTAAGCTAAAACTTCTTAATTTGTTTACAAAGAAACTAAGACTACATTACTTTTCCTGTAAACATCGAGATTTATATTTATTACCTGCACAGACGTAGTCAAGGATTTAACACTTTACCCCTTTTTAAGGGAATGATAAAAATATGACCTCTGAAAACCACGAGAGATTTTTATTTTTGTTTATTTCATGTGGGTATGTGTACACATGCACCTGTTCCATGTCATTGTGAGGATCAGAGGACAACACTAGTGAACTCTCCTGCCACTTATAAGATCCTGCAGTCAAACTCAAGGCCCACTTGCAAATAGCAGCTGATCCATCTCACCAGCCTCAAAGATTTTTTTAAAAAGAGGCTTATTTATAGAGTTTTAAATAAGTGTGTACATTAAATTTTATGAGATCTAAAAAAAAATATCTGTACTGTGTATCCCTTCATATTAATTCATTCAAGTAAGGTACATCTATTAAGCACTTGCTGTATAGCAGGCAGTAAGTAAAGCCAAGGTTAAAAAGAGATGTCCTATATTCATACTGTTTAGAATCTAGTAAAAAAGTGTCATACAGTAACTACAAAAGTGTGTACATATGATCTGCCCACACATATGCATCCTACATATGTGACTTTTCTGTCTTTATGGTAAAATACCAAGGCAACTTATAGAAGGCAGACCCTGTTTGGGCTTATGGTTCCACAGAGCTAAGAGTCCTTTATGGCTTGGAAGGCATGGCAGCAGGTAGGTGTGGAAGGCGGAAGAGGAAACTGAAAACTCACATCATCCGTTGTAGCCACAAAGCACAGGCAGAGAACTAGAAGTGAAGCCAGTCCTTCTGTGACATTCTCAAATCCCGCCCACCCCTCTACCCCCACACCCCCTTCTCTAGGATGTAGTTTTCCCAGCCAAGCCACACCTCCTAAAACTAAGCCACACCCTAAACTTTCCCACGCAGCCCTACCAACTAGGGACCACGTGTTCAAATACCTTGAACCTGTAGGGGATGTTTCTCATTCAAACCACTGTATGTCCATACATAAATTATAAGTCAGATGGTATTAAAAGTTATGAAGAAAAATAAGGCAAGGCATAAAAACACCCAGGAGATTGTGTAGGCCTTTATTCTTATGGATTATTTATTTTTGATGGTCAACATAATTTTAAAAAAATTGTTATCATTTAGGGCCTTTATTTTTATGGATTATTTATTTTTGATGGTTAACATAATTTTAAAAAATTGTGATCATTCCAATGATTTGTGTTTGTTAGCTTGATACAGACTAGAGTCATGTGTGAAGAGGGAACTATAATTGAAGATTTGCCTCCATCAGACTGGCCTGTAAGGCATTTCCTCTATTACTAATTTTGTAGGAAGGCCCAATCCACTGTGGGTGGCACTACCTTTGGAAAAGTACCTCTGGGTTGTATAAGAAAGCAAGCTGATGAAGAAGAGTGTTAATTACCCGAGCAAGGCCTTACTTTTCCTGTGAAAATCACTTTATATAATCTGGAGTATGGGCATGTAAAGGACTACTGGAAATTGTGTGGGTGAAGTATTTCTGCTTTGTCATCTTAAACACACACACACAGAGCAAGCCCACGGGGACCAAGCCAGTAAGCTGCACTCCTCTGAGATCTCTGTTCTGTGTCCAAGTTCCCTCCTTGAGTTCTTGACCTGACTCCCTCAAAAATAAACTATGATGTGAAAATATAAGCGGAATAAATTCTTTCCTATCCTGGTTTGGTTGTGGTTATTTTTTAAATCACAGCAATATAGGGGAAATTAAGATAAATATCATATTAATAGTTCTAATAACAAGGTCCAGCAAAATAGCTACCAAATTTAGTGTCTCATACACACACAAAATCAGAAACTACAGGTCCAGCAAAATATCTACCAAATTAATGTCTCATATATACACATACACATATCTCAGAAATTATATTATTTGTATTTGAGTTAATGAAGAATTACATATATATGTATATAATAAAAGAAGAATTTGCCAATATATGAATTATTAAATGAGGGTAAGTAAATATGATTTAACTTTTGACAAATTAATTTGCTAACTAATCATATTCTTAAGATTTTATTTGTAAATATGTTTAGGTTTCTGAACACATTGTTTTCTGCAGAAACAATATTATACTTGAGGATATCCAAGTTTAGTACTAGCTGAAATAAAGTTTATCAGAATTAAAGTATGAACCAATATTGTTTCTAATTATAGTATTAAACAATTTATATAGAACAATTCATACAAAATAATCTTTTATTTTTGAGGGACTATGGTGGTTGAATGAGAATGGCCCCCATAGGCTCTTATGTTTGAGTATTGTTCTCCAGTTGATGGAACTATTTAGGAAGTATTAGGAAGTATAGTGTTGTTGGAGGAGGTGTGTCACTGGGCTTTGACGTTTTAAAAAACTTGGGCTATGGCATGTGTACTCTCGCTGCCTCCCTCTTGTGGTTTCAGATGTGAGCTCTCAACTGTTCCTGCCACTACGATTCGATTTCACCCCATCATCATAAACTCTAACCCTCTGAAACCATAAGCCCCATTAAACGCCTTTGTAAAAATAAGCTGCCTTGTCATGGCGCCTCATTACAGCAATAGAAAAACTAACTAGCACAGGGATGATACAAAGAAACTTGGGTTTATTTATAACAAAACAAAGAGAAAGAGCAAACACCACACTGCCTCAAGGGCTTGAGGACATTGGGGGTTTTCAGAAGGTGCTAGGTTTGACTATCAAGTGTCATCATGTTTGCTCCATGTTGCAAAAGAAATGCAGTTTTTCATCTGTGTTTATGTGTATGTGTGTGAATCTGCTGTGTATATGTATGAAATGCAAACAGGTATTTGTAGAATCATAAGACAATCTTGAGTATCAGTTCTGGCCTTCAATTTGTTTGAGACAAGCTCTCTTGTTAGCCACTCCATACACCAGGCTAGCCCATGAGCCTCAGGGGATTCTCCCATCTCTGTCTTCCATCTTTATAGGAATGCCAGAATTACACATTCCCACTATGGGATATGACAATTTGCAATCAACTCCTCACACTTTTGTGCAAATGCTTTCCTCACTGAGCCATCTCTCCACCCCCAAAAGTAACAAGTTATGGGGGGTTTTTTTGTTTGTTTGTTTTTGGTTTGGTTGGTGTTTTGTTTTTTAACAATTTAGTTGCGAATTTGTCCTCATAATCCAGTCTTAGAAGTGTGATTCAGAGGGATCTTGTCTTCTGATGTATGGAGACACAAATCAAAGCCCAGTTCAAAGCTTGATTGCAAACTGGCCCTCTGTGTTTAAAGCCTCCCTCTGCTCTTTGCTGGTCATGAGTCCTTAGAAGAGTTAATTCAACTCAGCACTCCCCATCTGCACAAGGGTTATTTGTAACTACCTCAAGGCTGTTGAGAGAACCAAACGTTAATGTGTGCCAGGTCTGGTAAATAGTAAGCTATTAGTGTGTTGCCAATTTATTCCCCTGCCCCTCTAGATAATTACCTGTATGAATTTGTGCATCGTGGTAGCATTTTTATTATCTAAACTGACTAAAACAGGGACTGAATTTAGTTCTGAGACTCACACTATATCACGCTCGATTCCAGCATGCTTCTGACTCACACATTCTTAATTTTCTACCAGAGAGCGTCCTTGTCTTTTATATTCCTTGAGCTAATCATTGTCCAGCTCACTAAAACCGCTGCCTGTGCTCACAGCATCCCACCACACTTGGAGAGATTAGAGATGGTCCACAGTAAAACCTCTAATTGTTTTCAGGAGTTTTGATAGATTTCTGTCCTCTAAAGAGCTTACTTACAGCAGTCTTCAGGGTCACTCTGGTGTTTAATCAGAATTCAGTGGTTTTCTGCCAATTCTCAGTGACCTCTAAATGCCCCACTGTAAACAAGGGCACTGGGTTTCATTCAGCACGTAGTTCCATTTATTTTCACCTGCTCACTAACATCTCCTGTGCACTAGTGGGATGCTGAATGTTAGTGATAGAAAACAAGGCAGCCTCCCCAGGAGCTGTCAC
Organism: Arvicanthis niloticus; assembly: GCF_011762505.2. Taxonomy (NCBI): domain Eukaryota; kingdom Metazoa; phylum Chordata; class Mammalia; order Rodentia; family Muridae; genus Arvicanthis; species Arvicanthis niloticus. Next base: position 101,025,239 of record NC_047661.1, on the reverse strand, counting down.
TGTACTCTTCTAAGCATGCCTCTGTCACTGTGTCAAGTGTAACAGTTAGCTGTAGTTCCAGGACAGGAAGTCTTTGTAGCTCAGACTGCACTAGAATAGAACCTTGATCTACAGCTTCCAAAATGAACCTGGTTTTTGTAGGGCCATTAGAATTCTAGTCAGAGAACGGCATACTAACAAAATGTTTCTCTGTCCTCAATTACAGGACCCGCTGTCCTTCCTCAACCTTATTAAGCATTTCTGTGCATCCACAGAGGCCTTCTCCTGGGCTTATAAACTCTATTATCTCATTGACTGCATCTTGCCCTCCTCTGTTCTCCTCTGTGTTAGCGCCCCGAGGAATCTGCTCTCCAGTCCTTACCACAGATGTTTGATATATGCATGACCAAGTTGTGGAAGGCAACTTGGCTTTGAGTAGAAGCTCTGATATATCAAGCTTCCAGGTGCTTATGAGCTGTGCAATGAAAAAGATTTTTTATATTTATTTACTATGCTTTCTTTCCAGAATTCACCTGTGGGTACCTGGGCTGTTGTGAGTGCAAACAGGGCTCCACCCACTAAGCAATTCTCCTTTCCAGGCCTTGCCAGGACTCTGACATATGCTCATACTTGTTTGAATTCTGTTGTGAGGACACTTGGCTCTGCATACTTATAAAAACAGCACTACATTAAAAAATGTGTGTGATTCATTACACAATACTTCTACTTTTAAACGATGCATTTATTCAGCGACATGATCAGGCTATGGCATTTAGCAATCCACAACATAGGTGAAGAAGTCTGCATTAACACCTTTGGTGGAATGTTTTACACGTTTTAGATGTTTTGCATCTTCAGGATGCAAGCTACAATTACCTGTTATACAATCCATCCCAAACACAATCCTACAGATTTTTTTTGACTAAACAGGGAAGTGTTCTCTAAAATGTGTCTTTTTTGTAGCAGCTAGGTCCTGCTAGTACTGTGCTCGGCTGACATCAGAAATCTGTTGCAACCTGGAGCTTCCATGGCATTTCTCCACTCTCCTACGCTGCTTAACTGTTTCCTGGTTGTAACTAGAACCTTCTTCCACTGCCACAGAAGCTGCTGGTGCTGGTCTACGTTGGCTTTGTGACTTAACAAAGACTTGGCCTCCACCACAGTAACAGTCAGAGCTTCTGTCCCCAAAGTTTTCTTCCTTCGTAAACTTGATTATTGCAACTGTCAAAAGCGTAATAGAGTCTACCACCTCCAAAATGGCTTCCATCACTACCAAATTCATTATAGCCATCCCCCCCCTACTGCCTTCTCCACCACCATGGGTGCCCTCAGTTTCTTCCATGTCCAAAATTGTCAATGCCACCAAAACTGCACCCACAACCACCACCGTTTCCAGAACCAGTTTTACCTGTTTGGCTTGATGAAAACCTAGGCATCTCTTGCTTCCATGGGGTTTTTCTGGCATCACAGTTGTGACCATTCATAGCATGGTATTTCTGAATGACAGTCTTGTGCAAGGCCCCTCTTATGATTTCAATCATGTCAACTCTCCCACACTGTTCAACGTCACCTTGAGAGCAGGTCACAGTCTCCAATGTCTTCCTCAATACCAACAGAAACCTTTTGCCCAGGGAAGAAGATATCTGGTCTTTGAGAATCTTCTCTTTACACAGCTCTCCCTGGTTCTGCAGATCTTCTATTTGGTTTGTGTGATCTGGCATTCACAGCTGTATCACCTCTTCCACCGTGACAAAAGGGACAAACCCAAGTGCCTAGAGAGCCTGGTATTTGGATTTCCCACAGTCTCACAGTCTATAAGTATTCCTTGATGCTCACAATGGTTCCTCAGACTGTCATTATGTCAAAGTTCAGCACTCTGAGGAAGAGCATCTGTAGCCAGATTTTGCAAATGGAATGCACTGGGACAGCAGATGTGGGATTTGCCTTCAGTCGCTACATTTTCTAGTGGTTTCTCATATAGTTATGGATCATCACATAATTTTAATTTTTATAAAAGATAGTTAAAAAGTTCCATACCATACTTGCACTGTGATCACACCAGACCCCAAACCACCCTCTCTCATTCCAGATAGGAAACTAAGTATGCACACATGCTGTAAGCACACACCACCCACCAACTGTGTCTTTGGGCTACAACCAGAGCTGGCATAAAACACAACTGGACACACTCCAAACTGAAGTACTTGGAAGTTTTAAAGCCTGAAATGATGACTTTTTTTCAGTTTGCAACATTACTTTTTAGCAAACTAATTCCCAAAGTACTAGACGTAACAGGGTCTTTGAGCTCCGACGATGCTCTCTAGTGTCAGAGAAGAAATCGGTGAGTCTTTACCTATAAGACTATTGAAAAGGTATGGAGTAATAAGTTACATCACGCAGCAAATGACAGGGCAAGCAAACGTTGCTGTGTGTTCTGTTTCTTTGTCTTGATTCCACAAACGTGATATCTAATTTTCACAAGGAGATTAGATTAACCACCACTAAAGAATTAAAGCAATTTAAGTTATTTACTCAATTGTTTAGACAAAACATTTGAAAATATAAAGTTTAAATTTTTTTCTCCTATGTATCCAGGAGATTGATGCATTTATAAATTTTTACCAGTCTTATCATAGGAAAAACTGGGAGAAAAATAAAGTCACATAAAGTATCTCTAACTCACAATAATTAGTTACATTTGAACACTTCCAGTTTATTTGGAATTGTACATTTTCTACAATATCAATGTACATAATAAAGTCTTTTAAAACACATGTGTCTCATGGCAGAAATTTTAGAAAAACTGATTGTCTTAGTCAATAGTCTATTGCTGTAAAGAGACACCATGACGACAGCAACTCTCATAAAGGAAAATACTTAACTGGGATTTGCTCACAGTTTCAGAGGTTTAGTCCCGACCATGGTGGAAAGCATGGTTGCATGAGAACAGGCCTGGTGCTGAAGAGGTAGCTGAGAGTTCTACTCCAGATCAGCCAGCAGTGGGAAGAGAGAGAGAGAGAGAGAGAGAGACTGGGCCTGCCTTGAACATTTGACATCCCAAAGCCCACGCCCAGTGACACACTTCCTCCAACAAGACCACGCCTCCCACTTTCTTCCTACTTGCCTGTCATCTTTCTATGCCTGCCCAACTTCTTCTAATCAGGACAGACATTGATTTTATAATCCCTAACACAAATCATACCTATCACCAATGGTAGTAAGAAATAACAGTAATAAATAAATAAAGTAATAAATAACATTAGTAATAAATAACTAATGGTAGTAATAAATAACAGTAATAAATAACAGCAATAGGACTCTTGCTGACCATAAACTTTACCATCTTTTATTCCTTCTGAAGTGTCAAAGAGGAAGCCTCTTTGTGTCCCAGAAAACATTTCACCTCTAGGAGTTAGAAAGGAGGTTCTTTCCTTTGGAAGATTCCAAAGCCTTAATTAAGATCTTTCCAGTTGGACTTCTAAGGCAGAAATAGTGGTCAGGTGTGCTGGGAATAGCTCCTCCCTCTGCCCAAGGGTGAGTGACAGGCACAGTATATAGGCAAAGCAGCTGCCTCTCTTTTAGGCAACTTGTTTTCTCCAGATCCTTATAAATATTGCAATGTTTTATGTTTCTAGGGGATAAAAATGTCGGAAAGAAACATATAAATATGTGGCAGAAAAAATATGCCCAGAACATTTGTGTGCTGACTTCCTTAAGCTGGCAAAAAACTAGATATATTGCATCAATCAATCATAAAATTTACAAAGAAGAAACATTTGAAATTCATGTATTTTAGCCACACTACTAGTAACACTTTTGATTAGCTCCAAACATCTTGGTATATGCAGTTTAAAGGATATTATTTAAAGTAAGTGTTCAATATTCACTGAAGAACACGTTCATGCTTCTAAAATGTAAAAGGAAGAAAAAATGGAAAGATTCAGAAAACATAGTTATGGGAAACACTTTGTTTTTTAATTCAAGAGAAACATCCTTGAAGGCTCCATATAAGGATTAACTGCCAAACAGTGGCCTTTAAGTCCCACAGTCTGTATTACTTGGCCTTTATTTCATTGCACTTAGCACTGCTATGGTTTATCAAGAATAATTTAGGCAAAAATGGCATAATACTTACAAGACCTTATTAAATAGCCTATGGTTTCTACCACTAACACAAATACAATCAAATAACACAGTATAGTGTGCATATAAAAAAGCACTCAAAACCAATAGCTTGCTGAATACTGTTCTCACAACCAATGATAGTTTTTTTTTTTTTTAAAAATATATAACTAAAGGCTTATTCTGCGAGTGTATGCAGTGAAATAACAAGACAAGAAAGTTAGCTAATGCTTTTAAAACCACTATCAGGCAAATGACATGAGTCTCAACAAAGGCGACCTTCTGATAAAGTGACTTTGCATTTTCTAGATTTACAGAACAATTCTCTCTGAGTATTAAATAACCAGGTTTTATTTTATTTTATTTTATTTTATTTTATTTTATTTTATTTTTGCTTACTTTACCCTAGACTGCATCAGGCAATTTAATTTCAAATATGTTGGTGGGAAGATATATTTCAAGTAAAGATTTGTATTCCTCAGCTATCTATGTGCCCTCTCTAGAAGGGCATTTACGTTGCACCAGAATCTGTTTTAAAATCTGTGCATGCTTTTGCTGGGAACATTACTTAAGCATTCCTCCTGAAAATTAGGATATACATGCATTACCCATGATCACAGGGCTCTCAGGTACACAGAACTTGAGACTGTCCCCTGAGATCAACGGCTCTCCTTTATTATATTTCATTACTGTATACCCAGTCCTCTCAAGCTCATTTGCCTGGTCCTTCTCATCTCAGATGGCCATTTTAATATAGTCTCCCTAGGTCTTGAGATATATTGTTTTCTCTATGGTGCGTGTGCTTTGAATGTATATTACTTTAGGTGCCGGGTGCCAAGGGAGATCAGAAGCGGGCATTGCATCCTCCAGTGCTGTAGCCACGGATGGTTGTGAACCATCATTGTAAGGAAGGCACAGGGGTGGGTGGGACCAATCTGGCTGTATCATCAGAAAGCTGCTCTTTCACCTTTAATCAGAATGGGAAGCAGAGAGAGAAAAGAATGCTGTCGCTCAGCTTGCTTTCTCCTTTTCTGTTTGCTTCATACGGGATCCCATCTGTCTGATGGTGCCCCCTACATGCAAGGCATGCTTTCTTCCCTCCATTAGTTATCTCTGGAAACACCCTCTCAGACACAGACACATCTCCAAAGTGCTAACCCCTCTCATGTTTCTTAACCTGTTCAAGCTGACGATGAAGATTAGCCATTGAATCCAAAGATAACACAGCCCGACACTGCACAATGGAGCTACACCACATTAGTGCCGATAAGGTGTAAACAAAGCTAAAGGGCTGTCAGTCATGCAAAAGCAAAGCAAGTAGAGTTAATAAATAACTAGGCCACTGGCTCATATACTCACCATGACATTCCTTTGTCATTATTTTAGAGAGTAATTTTAAAAAACCTACTGAGACAGTATGTTGTCATATCAACAGCTTCATGAATCTCTTGTTAACTATGTCTCTTGATTGTATAGTGATTGACCTATACAGTCTAGGTCTGTTCAATCACATTCTATGACTAAGACAAAAATCCCTACTTCGAATGCATTTTGCTGCTTTTGTTGAGATCAAATAAAATCAATTTCACTAAATATTATGAATTAATACTATCATCAGTGCATGAGGTTCAATTTCTCTTCACCCCAACCCGCACTTGGTGTTAGCTAACTTTCTTTGTTGATTTCATTTAAAATTCCCTAATTACAGATGAAGTGGTACACCCCTTCATGTATATTCTGGCTGTACTGGATGATTTTGTGTCAACTTGACACATGATAGAGTCATCAGAGAGGCAGTAGCCTCATTCAAGGAAATGCCTCCATGAGATCCAGCTGTAAAGCATTTTCTCAATTAGTGATCAGTGTGGGAGGGCCCAGCCAATGGTAGGTGGTGCCATCCCTGGGCTGGTGGTCCTGGATCTACAAGAAAACAGGCTGAGCACGCCAAGTGATGCGAGCCTGTAAGCAGCGCTCCTCTACGGCCTCTGCATCAGCTTCTGCCTCCAGGTTCCTGCTCTGCTTGAGCTCCTGTCCTGACTTCCTCCAAAGATGAACAACAGCGTGGAAGTGTAAGCCAAGAAACCTTTTCTCCCCAGTTTTCTTCTTGATCATGGCGGTTCATTGCAGCAATAGAAACCCTAACTAAGATACTGGATATTTAGGACTTCCTTGAATGTTCTATCTTTATTCTTTGTTCAATTATTTCATTTAAAAAATAGATTTAGTAGTTCCTTGCTGTTGGAAGCCGACTTTAGCAGAAAGCGGCTAGATCAACTTTGCAGCCATCTGGAACCATATACCCTGACGAAAGATTTGGTTTTCAATAGCCTACAACAGCTAAAGCACACTCTGATATCCCACATATTTTGTGTTGCTGTTTACTGCCCCCAGCTGCAAGGTGCACGTGGTAGTCACGCCTGCAAGGCAATGCAGTTCACGTGCTGTCCACGTGCTATCTACACCATACATGCTTATAAGGCGCATGTGCTATCCACGCCTGCAAGGCATTGCGGTGCACGTGCTGTCCACGCTATAGACGCCTGTAAGGCTTACGTCATATCAACACCTGCAAGGCACGTGGTATCCACGCGCCTACAAGGCACGTGGCAAAAGCCTATAAATAGCTCAGAATTCCCTTCAATAAACGAGACTTGATCAGAATCTCTGTCTTGTCTCCATTCTTCGCGTCTCTTCCCCTTTATCCCCACTCTCTCTCTCGCTAGACCCTGACCCTCGGACCGGAATGGGCAGTACAGGCTGCAACAGTTTGGCGTCCAACATCGGGCTCCAGTAAGCGCAACACCTTGCTTATATATCCTAATATCAATTTACTTATATATAATTTATCTACCACTGAATGGAAGTTTGGAATTCTTATTTAGTATTTTTAATAAACCATTAAGAACATCACAAGGAAGGTGAGAAATGGCAGTCATTTAATAATAGTGCCCTGGGGTGCCTCCTGTTAAAATGAGAATGAGGTGCCAGAGCTCAGCAGCTAAGCATGCTGGCTGCTCTCACAGAGGATCCCTGTATGTCTAATTTCTAACATTGCAAAGTGATTGAAACAATCTACAGCCACATGAACAAACAGCTCTTCACTGTGCGGGGGGGGGGGGGGGGGGGGGGGGGGGGGGGGGGGGGGGGCGGGGGGGGACTCGCTGGGGGAGTCCGGTGGCGGTCTGGCAGCGGGGGTCCCGCGGGCTTCCCACACCACTGTTGGCGGAGGGTCTCACATTCACGAAGCCGCTGTGGACAGGCCGGGGGCTGCAGTTCAAAGTTCCAAAGTCTGGGAATCTGGCGGCAGGTGCAGGAAGGCCCAGGCGACACGTGGAGTCTGGTTTTTCAAAGCTTTTATTGTTCATGGCTTGATGAGTGGATGTAGATGGTGCCCACTACCCGCAAAAGCCAGGGGAGCCTGACTTTTATAGGGAGGGGGAAAAAGAGAGGGAATAACTTAATTAGCTATGCCCCCCAGCCTTTAGATAACTCATTAATATTTTAATCTCTGGAGGTGGAAACCTGCTAATCATGCCCTCTACCTGAGTGTTACATGACTGATGGTGCAGGTTAAATGGAGTTACCTTGTCCAAGGCCTGACACTTCACTGTCCTCAGTTGTTTGAAAATCAGTGAATAACTCCTTTCTCTTTGAATAAAAATCACAAGGGAAGAATCTGGTTTAAAAAGAGAGAGAGAGAGAATTCAGTGTTTGACACCAATTCCAGCACTTGGCAGAGAGGAGGCAGAGGATCAGAAGTTCAATGCTATCTTTGGCTATATGGTGAGTCTATGCTGACATACATGGGTCTCTGTCTTCAAAGAAAAGAAAATTGAACAACAAAACCATAAAAACCCAAGAAGAAAAGACTTAAAAACTAAACAATAACAACAAAAACAACAAACCTGACCTAACCACATATAGGTAGTTATTTTGATAATCCCCAAATTTTAAAGTCTATGTACAAACAAAAACTTTATGTAGTAAAATCTACTTTTCATTCTAGTGAATCCTAAATGCTCACTGTAATAGATGACTCTGTTGACATTTCAAACCCTTTAGAAAACTACATATGAACATTTTTTGGGTTTTGTTTTGTTTGTTTGTTTTTTTGTTTTGTTTGAGATGAAGTGTCTCTACAAAGCTCTGGCTAGCCTGAAATTTTCACTTTGTAGACCTGGCTGGTCTCAAACTCACAGAAATCCATTGCCTCTCGACCTCCCAAGCACTGGGATTAAAGGTTGTGTGCCCGCACACCTGTCCTGAATCTTAAACTAAATGTACACTACAATTTCCAGTATCTTTCAGAAAAATGAATGGTATCTGTGGTGGTTTGAATAGGGACGACCCCCAAAGACTCATGTATTTGAATGCTTGGCCTATAAGAAATGAAACCATTAGGAGAACTGAGGTCTCAGAAGCTCAAGTTAGTCTTCACTTCTGCTGCCTTCGGATCCAAGATGTAGAATTCCCAGCCTCTTCCCCAGCACCATGTCTGCCTGCATGCTGCCATGACAATAATGTACTACACCTCTGAAACCCAGCTTCAATGAAATGTTTTCCTTTCTATGAGTTGCTATAGTCATGGTATCTCCTCACAGCAATAGAAACGTTTTTTTTTTTTTTTTAATTGGTTATTTTATTTATTTACATTTCAAATGTTATCCCCCTTTCCAGTTTCCCCTCCACCCTCTGCTACATATGCAGCTGGAGCCATGGGTCCCTCCATGTATACTCTTTGGTTAGTGGTTTAGTCCCTGAGAGCTCTGGGGTGGGGGTGGGGGTCTGGTTGGTTGATATTGTTGTTCTTCCTATGGGGTTGCAAACTCCTTCAGCTCCTTCAGTCCTTCCAATAACTCCTCCATTGGGGTCCCCATGCTAAGTCTGATGGTTGGCTGTGAGCATCTGCATCTGTATTGGTCAGGCTCTGGCAGAGCCTCTCAGAGGACAACCATACCAGACCCTGTTAATACAATATCTCTTAAGAATCAGTTAGCAACCTGTTTTGTTTTCTTTTCTTTTTGTTTTGTTTTTAATTGGATATTTTATTTACATTTCAGATGTTAACCCCTTTCCCCATTTTCTCCCCACCCAGAAACCCCCTATCCCATCCCCCTCCTCCTGCTTCTATGAGGATGTGCCCCCAACCACCCACCCACTCCCACCTCCCTGCCCTCGAATTCCCCCACACTGGGGCATCCAGTCTTCAGAGGACCAAGGACCTCCTCTTCCAGCTATGCCCCACAAGGCCCTCCTCCCCTACATATACAGCTGGAGGCATGGGTCCATCCCTATGTGCTCCCAGGCTGGTGCTTTAGTCCTTGAGAGCTCTGGTTAGCAACCTGTTTTCTAGTTGTATTGTTCTGTCATCTTTCACAGGATCTTAAGTAAATAAATCCCAACAAGACCAGAAAGGTCTTTGTTTCAAGTAAGGATGTGTCTACGATGTTCTGTTTATATAACACACCCAATTCTCAGCTTATACATTACACACAGACTCTATATATGTATAAGTTATGATATACTTAATTGATTTTCTGAAGTTTTGAACCTATTGAGGTATCTAAGAGTCACATTTAACTGACTTGAGACATTTTTTTCTGCTTAAACTCTAAATTCATCTTTGAATTTAGTGACAATATGATGCCCCAAATTAGTGAAACGTGCAAGGGTATCACTAGTGACATATATCAAGGGTAGCATTTTTTTGTGACTCAATGTCTTTGACACCATCATATAATAACTATGAGGTTCCAAACACTAATATACACACAAAAAAATCTTTCAGAACTTATAATACATAGAAGCAATTTTACTTTGCATCCTGGTAAGGTAAGTTCATGTTCTATCCTTTTAACAGAACAAGATGCAAAGCTGTGAAAATCTGTCTGGATTTGTCTAGAGATGCCAGAGAATTAGTGAAGTGGAAGATACAAATTTACATGGTTTTTGAAGCAAAACCACAATAATGGTACCTTTGCCATTATTAATTCTGAAGTTAGAATCAAGATATGTATGAATCATGACTTATCCTATGTTATATTTGTGTACTTCAGGCACTGTTAATAAGCAATGTGACTAAACTAAGAACTGAGTTTGTCAGCTGAGCAGTGATAGAGCACACCTTAAATCCCAGCGCTTGGGAGGCAGATGCAAGTGGATCTCTATAAGTTGGAGGCCTGCCTCGCCCACAGAGTGAGTTCCAGGAGTTTTACACAGAGAAACCCCATCTCAAAAAAAAATGTTTTTTCAATTTTTCAGAAATAAAAATAAATCATCTTTTGTTAATTAGCATTATTGCAAATGCAGGTGTAGACTCAAAACAATTTTTTTTAAGTAAAAAGATAGAAGTACTGAATATGTAACAAAC